>NW_015126127.1:0-444 GCF_001443285.1 Poecilia latipinna | reverse complement strand
AAATAGTTTGGTGCTGTCACAGGCTCAGAGTCTAAGAGGCTTTCCCTTTATCAAACTTTTTTTTTTTTGCCTCTTATTTAGTGGAAATATTGATGTTGATGAGACTTTCTCCAAAATAATAACCTTTTTCAACCTTTATAGCTCCACTGTTGAAAATGAGGCTCTAACATTCACAAATGACAGTGAAATAAAATCCAGTCCAACATCTGGTTTGAAGTGATTCCTCTAGAACCTGTTGGAGGAAAAATATCCCAACTTCAGAAGATGAGCTTTAACCTAACAGAGCTCTGTGGTTCCTCCTATCAGTGTGAGAGTCAGGGTGAGGAGGCCCCAGGTTAGGAAGAGAAGTGGAAGCTGCAGGATCTTCAGAACAAACAGGTCATTATGCTAGGCTACTGATTACCCCTCTATCTGAACCCAGGATCAATAGAACCAGTTTAAAAG
>NW_015126126.1:0-444 GCF_001443285.1 Poecilia latipinna | reverse complement strand
TCATGCTTAGAGCAGATGTTCTCCTGGAGGTTCTTGGACGGCTCCACCAGCTTGTGTTTCCTGAAAGGAGCTGAATCATAATGAGGTTGAAGGTGTTTCTCACAGTAAGAGGCCAGACAGACTAAACAGGACTTGATGGCTTTCAGTTTTCTTCCAGTGCAGAAATCACAGGCCACATCTTCAGGTCCAGCATAGCAGTGATCAGCAGTAGCAGCTTGGAGTCCAGTCTTCTTCAGCTGCTCCACTAAAGCTGCTAACATGGTGCTCCTCTTTAAAACAGGCCTTGGTGTGAATGTCTCTCTGCATTGAGGGCAGTGGTAGCTTTTCTTCTCCTCACCTTCATCCCAGAAGCTTTTAATACAGTTCATACAGTAGCTGTGTCCACAGGGAATCGTCACCGGATCCTTCAGTAGATCCAGGCAGATCGAACAGGAGAAAGTTTCT
>NW_015126125.1:0-444 GCF_001443285.1 Poecilia latipinna | reverse complement strand
CTGTCTGAAGTATTATTGTATTAATGTAGCTTATATAATGAAATAAAAAATAATTTACTCTGTTAGAATTATTTTCACTCTTTGCTGTCAATAGCAGAGTTGACATTCTGAAACAAATATTTTTTTCTGGAAAAAAGTAAGAAAAATATGTAGTTTAATGTTTGACAATGACTGATTTATAAATCAATTCATTTCTCAATAACGTATAAAAAATAAATACAGGAAAATTATTTGTGTCTTGAAATGTTAAATGTATTATTTAATTATGGAATTATATTCTTTAATAAAACACTGTAAATATGTCTGTTTGTCAATTTCAATATAAAAATGATCAGAATCATTTCTATCAAACAAAAACATTGTGCTCTTTTTTCAGAAATGCCCCAAAACAATTAAATAATCACATCAAAAGTTAGAAACTCTGTCTTTAGTCATTTCTTTGAT
>NW_015126124.1:0-444 GCF_001443285.1 Poecilia latipinna | reverse complement strand
TTAAACACACATTCAACACAAAAGTAAAAATCTCGATTTATGCTTCGTGGCAGTTCGTTAGCAGTAGAGAACGCTTATCTCTTAAAACCAAATTAATAACAAGTTATATAGTTAATAACAAGTTATATAGTTTATAAAACATAAGCTCTTTCGAAATAATGCTTACCTGATTAGATACAAGACATTTACCGTTGGCAAATTTTGCAAAAGTAAAAATCAGATGTTCACTTCGTGGCACTTGGTTACCAGTAAACACACTCATCTCTTAGCAACAGGTTAGCAACAAAAATTGTTATGTTCAAAAAACATAATATTTCTCCTGGTTTTTTGAAATGCTACTTATTTTACACTAACAAGAATTGTGCAGTTGGTGAATTTTGTAGAAAAGTTACTCTTTTTGTCATTAGTGGCAAATATATTAAACAGACATTCAACACAAAAGTA
>NW_015126123.1:0-444 GCF_001443285.1 Poecilia latipinna | reverse complement strand
TTAATTGACGTCTGATTAACGGGGTTTTGCTGAACTGAAAAAACGCAGGTCAGTTTGATTGACGTCAAGGTTTGGGGAAGAACTAGTAATCAAAGTGTTCAATCAATGTAAGGTGTTTTTTGCACCCCTCACCACCGCCTGCCATTCAAACGCCCAACCCCCTTCCCTCCACCCGCCAAAGACACACACACACCTCTTTCCCCCCACCTGGGCCCATCTACCCCTCAATCGGGTGAAACAACTTTAATTTTAAGTGAGGGTTTTTCATTTTTCACATTTTATTTTTTAAAAGATTGTTTTGGCTAGTGGCCTTTATTTGATAGTTAATTGACAGGAAAGTGGGTAATGAGAGAAAGGGGGTAATGCAGCAAAGGTTGCCAAGGTCAGGAATTGAACCTGTGACAGCTGCATTGAGGACTGAGTCCTTGATTGTGGTTTGTGCTT
>NW_015126122.1:0-444 GCF_001443285.1 Poecilia latipinna | reverse complement strand
GCTTTGAATCATAAAGACACTTCAAACCTCTTTTCTCTGCTGCTTCTTCTTCTGTTGACAGGAAAATGTTCCTCAAAGCTCCACAGATAAAAAGATGCTTTACTGGAAACTGCAGAGAAACTTCAGCTTCCATCACAGAAACCAGTTTAACCAGTTTAGAACTGGATGTCCCACAGAAACTCTGATTGTTTTTGTGTTTTACTTTAACTTCATGTTTCATGTTTTACTTTAAGTTTTCTAAAGAACTTTAGGACTCGATGTGTCACATCAGGCTCTTTACTCTGATTTTATTGACTTATTGAGACCTCAGAGAATCACTGGGATAATGTGCTGATTGGTTCATGTTTTTTATATTTCTTCTAACCTAATATGTGTTATTTGGTTAATAAAGATTTTAATAATGTTCTTTGTACAAATATAATAACTGCACCTTTTATTTTAATC
>NW_015126121.1:0-444 GCF_001443285.1 Poecilia latipinna | reverse complement strand
TTGATTGTATTTTTGAACCATTTTTAGTTTTCAAGTGTTGATTGTATTTCAGAGATATTTTCTATTTTAATGTGTTAATTTTATTTTTGAACCATTTTTTATTTGTAAGTATTGGTTTTATTTTATAGCCATTTAGCCAAGTCTCTGTAGAACCATTTATCTCTGCTAATGACATCTTCAATACATTTTTTTGATCCCAGGCTTAGTTTATGGACTGTAATGTGAAATTGGACACAAGTATAAGTCTGACAGTTTGTTCACCAAGTTACTGTGCTCTCTGAGAGGATCTGTGGTATAAGTATTTGACTTTGTTCCATGCCAATCGTTGACATTAGTCTCTAACAAAATGTGGATCATCTACCAGGAACACTGCAAAGAGTATGAGTCTCTGTAGTGTAGTGGTTATCACATTTGCTTCACATGCAAAAGGTCTCTGGTTCAAAA
>NW_015126120.1:0-444 GCF_001443285.1 Poecilia latipinna | reverse complement strand
CAAACAAGGTTTGACAAACTAACTAAATCCTCATAATAATATATTATCAAATTCTAGTCATTCTAAGCATCTCTAAAAGACCTTTTTTATTCATATAAATACAAATCCAACATTAAATATATAAAATGTATAGCTCTACTGCTCCCCCTCTTCCATCTGCTGTGGTCTCTTCCGGAACCTTTAAAAGGTGTTCAGGCCCCTGGGGAATCTTTTAGCCTGAACACCCTGCAGAGGAAGAGAGAGGTAAGCCACACCCACACAAAGCCTTCAAACAATCACAATACTTATATTATCCTTTTGTTTGTATTTTAACAGGACACCATCGGTTCCAGCTGAGATGCAACTGAATAAAACACACAATCAATAAAACATTTCAATCTGTTTGTATCTGTTTCATTTCATTCATCATGCATTTCTTTTATCATTTAACACATTTCAAGTGTT
>NW_015126119.1:0-444 GCF_001443285.1 Poecilia latipinna | reverse complement strand
CTGCGCTGACTTATTGTGCGGAGGTGTTGACTGACTTTTCGCATATATGGGACAACGCTATGTCCAAAAGTCTGCAATAGTGATGTGACTTTCAGGAACAGTACGATTCATCTGCTCCTCTCTTTACTTATTAGATAGGACTGGAGTGTCGCTGAGAGCCATTGTTCTATCAGATAGCCATACGCTGTCAGGATAGCATACATGCAGTGAGTACGCATGCCCGCGCATGCGCATTAAGAAGTCCGACCGTCAGTGGAGTTGTCAGTTCAGCAGAGGCAACAAGTTATGACGAAAATAAGTCATTAAATTGTTTATAATATGATATGATAACTAGATAGATATACATGCGTTGTCGTGGTTTCAAAGTGTATTTAAAGCAGGGTCTGGCTGCAGCTTGAGTCAGCTACAACAGCCCGTGTAAAACTCATTAACCTACTTAACTGC
>NW_015126118.1:0-445 GCF_001443285.1 Poecilia latipinna | reverse complement strand
CCACGATCGCATCGTTTAAATTGTATTTCCAGATATTTTATTGGACAGTTACTTAGACAAGCATTCATATGTAAGGTAAGATATATTGTTTTGTTTTTACACCCTAGCGTGGTTGTCCTCAGAGTGCTAATGTTGTTAGCAGCTAGCTCAGTGCCAAGTCACGGACAGAAAATATAATGTTTATTCAGCGGGACTTTCATGCTAAAAAAAAAGAAAAGAAAAAAAAAAGAAAAGAAAAGCTACATTAATTAAATATAACCTACCCAGCCGTACAGTCACAGTGAACTGTGACCATTCCCTCACATGGTTCTTGTCTGGTTTCTGTAGATTCCTGTGAATGGTTGATCTACACTGAACCTGAATCCAGCGTCCTGCAACAACTCAACATTAACAAACAACTCCAAAAAGAATTTGAGTTTAGAGAAGCTAAATAAATTATTTACCA
>NW_015126117.1:0-445 GCF_001443285.1 Poecilia latipinna | reverse complement strand
GTCAAATGTATTTTGTAAACCATGTTTTGCTTTTATTTCACCGACTGGTTGTAATTCTTGTTTTTGTCAGCATGTGGTGCTGTTGTTACAGAGAGGTCTAAAATTACCGGAAGTAGAAAAAACCTCGTTTTATGTACTGTGGCACTAACTGGTAAAACGGAAGAGAAGGACATTTTTTGATCCGAGACCTGGTGGAGAAGACGGCTATGGCCACATGAGAGAAAAATCCAAGTGTTCGGTAATTAATGTTGGAACTGAATTATCTTCCGTGGACAAAGCTACAGAGATGATGCTAATGTCATGTTTTTCTGTTTGTCCTCTTCTAGAGGTGCCACTGCCGTTTGTTCAGCCGTTTGTTCAGCCGTTATATGCTGTTCGATTTCAGCTTTTATGTGAAGCTGCGTTCTACTCTGAGTGCTAACCGCGTTGTTAGTCCGCCATTTCG
>NW_015126116.1:0-445 GCF_001443285.1 Poecilia latipinna | reverse complement strand
ATGGACGTTTTTACTTGACGTCAACTGTTCTTTAGTTAGCCTCAGACTACAGATGAACTTTATTTCTCCTGAGCTGCACTTTCAGTTCCCTGTCTGAATTCTGCACCTGTTTCCTCCGTACTGACTGCTTGGACAGATGATCTCATATCCATCACCATCTTGGAGACATGATGTCTGTTCTGATGACCTAATGTCTTGGTCACCTCTGCTCCCCTTTCGGTTCCTCTTTTCCCCTGACCTTTCACCTACCCTCTACCTCCAACACAACATCAGTGACCTTTAGTTACAGTTACACATTTTACACCATTTCAACTTCAATGTCAAAATCACATTTATAACCCCTTAGTTTCTCTGATTTAGCATTCACTTATACTATTATAATAACCTTTACTTCTTAATAACTCACATTATAATCATAATGTGAGTTATTACAGACATTTATGGA
>NW_015126115.1:0-445 GCF_001443285.1 Poecilia latipinna | reverse complement strand
TCACCGCGGTAAAGCTAGCCGGCTCTGACTCCAGCCGGCCCAGCACACAATATACAAGTGCGCGGTCGCTCAAGACATTATGGTACACCCATTTACGTGCTGCTTTTTTTTCACAATAAAAGCGCACATCCGGTCCATGTTAGAGCTACTCAAATCCGGCCGCAGCATTTGCAAACAGAAAATAATATATGCTGAGAAACTAATACAAAACTAATACTATATATATATATATATAGTCATTTTTATCTTTTTCCCCTAAGTTGCCGTGCCCATTGCTGAGAAACTCTCTGTTTCCAAAGACTGCTACCACTTCTGGATGACAGAGGGACACCTCTAGAACAGAGCCAGAAAGTTGCAACCAGATCTGATGTGTAATTTCAAAATAAAAGACCATTAAAGTAGTACTTTAGATCTGTTCCACCTAAATTGCCGTGCCCATTGCTGC
>NW_015126114.1:0-445 GCF_001443285.1 Poecilia latipinna | reverse complement strand
ACACCGTCTGCTATCAGAGAGCTGCTCAGTACAAAGGATCGTAATTGTGAGTTTAATCACGGGGAGCGACAGGAACACGATCGTTAAGTTTTGTAACGGAATGACCGTGAATTAGCAGCGCTGCTAGCAGCTCGTTTCTCTGACGGTAATAAAGACGAGAAAAGCAGAGAAGCTGGTCAGAGTTCTGAGCTGCTGTTCTGCGGCGACAGTATAAAACACCAGAACTACATAACATAACCTTGGCGTGGTGTTAATTTGATTTTTCGTTTGTATTTAAAAAATAATAAAGTACATGATCTGAGTCTTTATCATTATGTTTGGGCCAGGAACATTTTTTATAAGACAAAATAAAATATCTGGGCTCATTTAGTCCATCACAACCAGAATCTTGAGGTTCTCACTTGCTGAGTGTCGCTGCAAATCAGCGGAGAAATGACCGCAGCTG
>NW_015126113.1:0-445 GCF_001443285.1 Poecilia latipinna | reverse complement strand
TCTTTTATTCTCATTTCAACTTCTCTTATTACGTATAAACTTCTTCACAAACCATCACTGTTAATCACTTATATTCAATAACTTTTAGGGCTGGGTACGCCCAAGGCAAAAATTAGCCTAAATTTAGCATAATAAAGAATTTGTCTCAGTCCTTTAAGGTGATTCAACCTGTACTAAATTAATTATTCTCAGTCCTTTATGCTCTTTGGCAACTCGATTCAGAGTCCCAGAGTAGGGTGATTCAACCCCCTAGGCCTATTAATCCCAAACCAGTCCAATTATTAGTCCACTGGAGATGAGCCGTAATCTCCTGGCCGATTCAAGCCCATGCTATCCAATACACAAACACCCAAAATTCTTTTATAGAGGCACAGGCATGGATCCTCAGGGTAAAGAATTTAAAAGAAACCCAGCTTTAGGACAGAGGTAACGTAAACTCCTACTG
>NW_015126112.1:0-445 GCF_001443285.1 Poecilia latipinna | reverse complement strand
TTTTCCGGACTATAAACCACTACTTTTTTTCATAAGCTTTGAACCTTGCTGTTTATAGTCCAGTGCGGTTTATATGAAGATTTTTCTTCAACCACCAGGGGGCTCTTTAGCAGGAAGTGAGTCATTGGAAGTCAAAATAGGAAATAAAAGAAGAAAGTGCCCATTAAAACGGAATTAGGTTTTAACAGGGAATTGAAATTTGAGAATGTTGTTGATCAGTTAAATCACAGTGAGGGGAAAAAGAAGATTTTTCGTTTTTTTAAATAATACTGGGATCATTATGAGAATGTGAGGCATAGATATTAGGATCCAATAGATGGCAGTAGTGCAACAATAATGGAAATAATGGATGCAAGCTGCCGTTGAAATCTAAAGAAGAAGAAGAAGAAGAAGACGCCCATTTTCATTTAGCACATGCTAGTAGCAGACACGAAGGATCAGCACT
>NW_015126111.1:0-445 GCF_001443285.1 Poecilia latipinna | reverse complement strand
ACCATGATTACTAAGGGTTAACCTCAACATTATCCCTTTTTGCTGCACTCTTAGCAAATTGATCCGCCAATTCATTTCCTACTATCCCAATATGAGCAGGAATCCAAATTAACTTAACCCTAGATCCATATTTTTTAACTTTAAAAACTGATTGGTTAATATTCAATATGATATCTTGTCTTGTTTCTGAGTTTTGTTCTAAGATACTTATTAATGCACTGCTTGAATCTGAACAAATCAATATTTCCTTCTTCCTTGTTTCCTCACACCACTCTAGAGCCATTAATATAGCCACTAGCTCACCTGTATAAACTGTCATTCTATCTGTTATTCTTTTATTTTTCATAATGTTTAAGTCCGGAATTATAAATGCTATTCCAATTTTATCAATTAACAATTTAGAAGCATCTGTACATACTTGTAAATACTCAGCATATTCTTTATT
>NW_015126110.1:0-445 GCF_001443285.1 Poecilia latipinna | reverse complement strand
AGAAGGAAGATGTTCATGATTGCTATGTCAAATAAGTGGTAGAAAAATGTTCTATGAGTATGTCATCTTGGTAACACTTTATTTGAAGGGGGTTGAATAAGACTGACATGACACTGTCATAAACATGACAGAACACCTGTCATGAACATGAATAAGCCTTCATGAATATTTATGACTGCTGTCATAAAACGTCATTCGGTAAATTATGACACTTTTAATACAAAGTTGACATGATTCAAAATGTCTGTTATGACAACTTGACATTAACCAGGAAATCATTACTGTTTAAACTTTACCTTTAATAACATAAAGTTACCTAATTTTTAAAGTGCAATCAGTAATACTTTTATAACAAATTTATATCAGTAATGATTTCTTGGTTAATGTCAAGTTGTCATAACAAAGACATTTTGAATAATGTCAACTTTGTATTAAAAGTGTCATA
>NW_015126109.1:0-445 GCF_001443285.1 Poecilia latipinna | reverse complement strand
AATGTACGTAGCTGAAAAATAGACACCAACATCGGTAGCCTACAAGGTACTTGTTAAGCTTAAGGTTCTGTATTGATATTAGCTAGTCATCTTTTAGCTAACATTACCTGCATCCAGCAGCTTTCAACAGTCGGTTAGTTTGAGGGAAAAACTGCGAAAAGTTCTTTGCGTTTTGCTGGTTTGCTGCCGTGATTCTAACACAAACCTACGTAGCTCCGCCCAGCAGCAGCAGGTCTCCTTCACAGGTGGAAACCCAGCGAGAGCGTCGTAGCGCTCATGTTGCGTTTAAAGGCGGCTCGGAAAAACAGGTTACGACATGTTAACAACAGATTAAATAGTTTTAACTGCTGATAAAAGTGACAGAGGACACAGATATGGGACGTGTGGAAGCCTCTACTGTATCAAACTGACAGGGATTACAGAGTTGGCCATTCTAAGGTAAAAA
>NW_015126108.1:0-445 GCF_001443285.1 Poecilia latipinna | reverse complement strand
TCCTGTCCCATCACTTTGCTCTGAAGCACCTTGACAGAAAACCGTAAGCCATAGAGAAATTTCGAAAACATTTTACCGGAGCAGGCATTCGTATCAATGTCATGACCGACTTTCATACCAATAGAGCAAGTTTTGCACGCATGAGAGCGATTTCAAAATTATTTTGGGGTCAAAATTCCACCCTTTTTCTCACTCTAAAAAGCGGCAGTTGGTTTCAGTTACACTCTAAGGTTTCGGCAGTTGGAAATTTCGCTCGTTTTTAACTTTTTATTTCGCCATCTTTACACAGAACCCCAATAAAAATAATAGCCCGGATGCCGGGATCAAGCCGCACGTTTTGATACCTTTTTTGTGGGGTTTCTTGCAGCGGTACAAGCCACATTAACGGTGACGGAAGAATAATAAATATTAAAGAGACATTCTATTGGGTGTAGAACAATAGGTG
>NW_015126107.1:0-445 GCF_001443285.1 Poecilia latipinna | reverse complement strand
CTGGTGGTGTGGATCAGTGAGTCGATGTCTCGCTCGCTCTTGGCGTACAGCTTGATGTCATCCATGTAGAGGAGGTGACTGATTGTGGCCCCATTCTTAAGTCGGTATCCGTAGCCAGTCTTGTTGATGATTTGACTGAGGGGTTTCAGGCCTATGCAGAACAGCAGTGGGGACAGAGCATCTCCTTGGTATATGCCACATTTGATGGACACTTGTGCAAGTGGTTTGCGGTTGGCTTCAAGGGTGGTTTTCCACAGCCCCATCGAGTTTGCAATGAAGGCTCTTAGAGTCCTATTGATGTTGTACATCACTAAGCATTCAATGATCCAAGTGTGTGGCATTGAGTCATAGGCTTTCTTGTAATCAATCCAAGACTTGCACAGGTTGGTGTGTCGGGTTTTGCAGTCTCGGGCGACTGTGTGGTCTACAAGGAGTAGACCACACA
>NW_015126106.1:0-445 GCF_001443285.1 Poecilia latipinna | reverse complement strand
GCGCCAGTCTGTTATTCTGGGGGACAGATGTTCCCTCTGTCCTGCAGCTGGATCAGATCAGACCAGCAGCAGGTTAACAGGAAACGGTTCCTCTGCTTGTTGCCAGGCAACAGATGAGAGACGAGAAACCAGGAAACAGAGACAGAGGAAGAGAAACCAAAACAGAAAACTGGGTCATAGAACCGTCTGAGGTTCTGGAGGAACAGAACCGGGTTTATGTCTCAGTTCTCTGAAGTGACTTTAAACCTGGAAGCAGATCAGATTTTTAAATGTTTTTAAACTGACTGAACTGCAGCAGGTTCTGAAACCCAACCCCCTCAGAAACCTACGTCATGTTTCTGCTGCTTTTCTTAGAAAAACTACTTCCTGTTATTTAGAGGAACTGAAACCAGTCGGCCATGTTCCAGTAACAGATCTTCATTCTCACTATAAAGGTGTTAAAACC
>NW_015126105.1:0-446 GCF_001443285.1 Poecilia latipinna | reverse complement strand
GCGCTTTCGCACGGAACGGAACGGTACGGAACGGTTCCAGCCCTGTTGTGTTCGCATTACACTGAGGGCGCCATCGAAGCGGTGCCGGACGTCATTATTTTTAAAACTAAACAATGTGGTTTGAGTTGGTTGGTTGCTAACTGCCAATTTAATAAAGAAGAAGAACAGTTACTACTACCTCAACAACAACAATGGACGACATGGATTTAATTTTGCTGCTCATCAACCTCATACAATTAATTAAATTCCGCCAACAAGCTACCCTCAGAAGCAAAATGCTGAACGACTTCTACGTATTGCCAGGAGAAATACGGAAGAAAAATACTGTAGACTGTAGTATAGTAATATAGTAGTGAGAGCCAGCTGTCAACAGAAAATCAACGTCTGTCTCCATAACAACCAGCGGCCAATCAGTTGCTGGTTCTAAGCAGAACTGCTTGGCCGGC
>NW_015126104.1:0-446 GCF_001443285.1 Poecilia latipinna | reverse complement strand
TTTAATAACAAAATGAACATAAAAATAAACAAAGTCCTTTGGCGTTCAGACCCCGGCCGGGGACATCGAGCTGGACTTCGATAAGCTCGATGAACATTCCTGATGCAGCATAGGAATGTAGACCCCCGGGGCCGTACTGGTGGCAGCGGTCGGAGGAAGAGGAGGCCTGAGAGCCGGGAGCAGAAGGTGGAGATGGGGTGGAGGTGGGTTGATCACAACTGGTGAGCAGAGGAGGCTATGGGTGAAGGTCCTTTTGAACTGGAGCCCAAACGATGATTGGCTGGAGCGAGGCTTGGTCCGCGCCGATAGGTCCAGGTTGCAGAGAAGGAGGCGTTGATTGATGAGGCAGGTGCGACTAGAGTCTTCCAGACTGAACTTTTGTCAAGACTCCATTTTTTTATTACTTTCAATTGTTAAAGTAAAATTGTGAAAGTTAAAAATATCTA
>NW_015126103.1:0-446 GCF_001443285.1 Poecilia latipinna | reverse complement strand
CCGGATTGCAGGTCTCCTGTAGACCCAAGCACAGAGTGTTAGCATAGCAGCAATGGCAGCATTAGCAGCTATTGCTGACAACGCGATGCCAGTGATAGTTAGCAGCGTTAGCAGCGATAATTGGCAGTGTTAGCAGTGATAGTTAGCAGCAATAGTTGGCAGCGTTAGCAGTGTTAGTTAGCAGCGTTAGCAGTAATAGTTAGCAGTGTTAGTTAGCAGCGTTAGCAGTAATAGTTAGCAGCAATAGTTGGCAGCGTTAGCAGCTATTGCTGACAACGCGATGCCAGTGATAGTTAGCAGCGTTAGCAGCGATAATTGGCAGTGTTAGCAGTGGTAGTTAGCAGCGATAGTTAGTAGCGTTAGCAGTAATAGTTAGCAGCAATAGTTGGCAGCGTTAGCAGTGTTAGTTAGCAGCGTTAGCAGTAATAGTTAGCAGTAATAGTTAG
>NW_015126102.1:0-446 GCF_001443285.1 Poecilia latipinna | reverse complement strand
ACAGAATTGACAGAAGATTCTCTGACATGTATTTTATTTTTATTTTTTCTTAATAGTAATAATAATGTTTTGGTTTTTTATATTTTTCATACTGCTATTAAATTTTCTATTTAGGCAGATTAGAACAAAAATAGAAATGACAATTTACTGAAAGAAAAACAATGAAAAAATAATATTTTAATTTGACTTAAATGTTTCTTCGGAGTTAAAATATTAACAACATTTTGGAGCGAGCCAGTCAGAGTCCAGACTGAAATCTGTTATCAGGATGAAGATTATATTTTAATTTGTGTCATTCCCAATCATAAATAAATCTTATTTGATTTACCATAACTTCAGAATCTAAGGGTTATTAATTGTTTTTAAATTAACTACTGTTAATTTAAACCATGGTTTTGTATATGTAACTACATATACTGTCACAGTTATGTACTCTGTGTAAACAT
>NW_015126101.1:0-446 GCF_001443285.1 Poecilia latipinna | reverse complement strand
GTGGCTGGGATCGTGGTTGTTTTTTGGGTGCTACACCTATCGTGCGCTTCAGCAGTGTTGCTCTGCTGGCGTTACCGGCTGCAGCTGGAGGTTGTTGTGGCGTGCAGCTTCCATCTGGTCCTCACCTGCTGACCCGCTTCCTCCTGGGTTAGGCTGTGTCTCCACCCCTGGATAAGCTACCTGCTATTTAGCTTTTGATTTCTTTTATCTGGATCCACCTGTAATGGGTTTTCTGTTTCAGGCACCTGATTGTGTTTGGAGCTGCAGCGCTTTGGACGCTCTGCTGTCTTGTCTTGCCGTTGTTTGTTTGGGCCGCTCTCGACTAAACCTGTTGCTGGTTGGGCAGGCTGTGTGGGCGGGGCATTACTCCTCTGGCCCCATCGAAGGGCATTTGGAACTGGATGACAACGATTTGTTCCATTCTTTGAAGTGTTTCCTTTTACAGT
>NW_015126100.1:0-446 GCF_001443285.1 Poecilia latipinna | reverse complement strand
AGACTCAAATAATACATAAAACAGAAATATTTAATTATTTCTTGCGCGGCCCGGTACCAGGGTTGGGGGACCACTGTTGTAGAGCATTGTGTTGAACATGCATATCTACTTTCAGTGGAGCAGAGGCATGGTTATTAGTTAACCTGCCTTAGTTTGCTTAGTAATATTGATTTAGAGGTTTCCTTCTTAGTTTATCTAAGGTATAATAGCATGGTGTAATGTGTAATGATATGACACCTTGAACTTATTTTCTGTATTTTTGTTTATTCTAGGAAATGTAGACACATTTATGCCCATCCGTGTTCATTGGATTATCTGTGATACAGTTTGGGATACAGAACAGTTAAAGGATCCTGCCTCGTGTCTTCATTAAACTCCTGCTGCACCTCATCCAAACCTCTGGTCCTGAGCTGAATCCTGGCCTGAGTGGTGTTCTGGCCGACACT
>NW_015126099.1:0-446 GCF_001443285.1 Poecilia latipinna | reverse complement strand
GTGTGATTTCCCATGATCTCGCGGGATCTGCCGTGATCTCGCTCGTCGCCTCCAGCACAAGATCAGTCTGACTATAATGAATCGTGTTATCTCAACATGATTCAATTTCATAAACGTTAAGTTGATGAATTTCTTGTTTGTTCAACATGATTTTATCACGTTTTTGTTTAAAACATGAAATTATTGTGTTAAAAGTACATGATATTCTTTTATTAATCTAATAACCCCCTAAGTTCATTTTTTGAGTGCATGATCTCGCGGGATCTGCTGTGATCTCGCTCGTCGCCTCCAGCACAAGATCAGTCTGACTATAATGAATCGTGTTATCTCAACATGATTCAATTTCATAAACGTTAAGTTGATGAATTTCTTGTTTGTTCAACAGGATTTTATCACGTTTTTGTTTAAAACATGAAATTATTGTGTTAAAAGTACATGATATTCTT
>NW_015126098.1:0-446 GCF_001443285.1 Poecilia latipinna | reverse complement strand
GCCACAAAAATGAACATTTTAACTCACGATAATGACTAACGGGAGCCCTGAGCTTGTTTCTCTGCAACGAGACGGTCCCATGTGTTGCTCACATCAGGGATATGAGCAACACGCCTCTATGTGGCGAAGCAGTTTGTCAGAGACCAAACAGCCTGTTTGGTCTCTATGTGGCGAAGCAGTTTGAAGCTTCATTGCCTCATTAGCAGCCGGTCGCCGCATGTTATGCAGAGCGGGCTTGTAATGTTTGATTCACCTACCGGTCCGGGATAAATCCATTCTCCTGTCTCTTCTCTGAGCCTTTTCCCCTTTGCAAAGAAACTTTCCAAAGACATCTGATCCGTTTCTTACTCATTTTGCTGCTTGTGGGCTCAGTGTTGGCGCGCAAGTAACAGAGAGAATTCGGTTAATGGATTTTCAAAATAAAAGATCCTCCAGACTCAAATAAT
>NW_015126096.1:0-446 GCF_001443285.1 Poecilia latipinna | reverse complement strand
CAGCTAATATTAGCTACAATGCTTGGTGTAATGCAGCCCCTGCTATGAAGGCTGTTAAAAGTACATCCGTCTGTTTAAAGCTACATTGCCCATGATGCATCTGTTTGTTTTTGTAGTTTAGAGGTGGGCGACTGGGAATTTAGGTATTGATCCGATACCAAATAAAAGTCTAGTATTGCCGATACTTTTTCATATTTAAGCTTCTTACATCCAAAGGATCCAAAAGACCGAGGATAAAATTTAGCCAAACATTTTACATGACAACAAAATACTTTATCACCATCAACATTTTTTAAACAATGGAACAGTAACAAAACAAAGTTTCCCTTAACATTAGGAAAATAAATCTTCATTGTGGTAGAAAAGGAGAAAACCATAATACAACATTAAATAATTCTCTCACTAGACATATTTTCCAGTTATTTCTTTCTTTCTTTTTTCAAATA
>NW_015126095.1:0-446 GCF_001443285.1 Poecilia latipinna | reverse complement strand
CAACAACCCGTTCTATCAAGAACTCACTGGAATCTGAATCACTTCAAGAACGCCCACAAAGAGACCCAACCATAGAGCCCACAGTATCTCCTCTTTGGCTAAAGTCTCCTTCTAAAACAAGTAAGATCTTTCTGGTTGTTTCAAAGATTCCATTTTTCCAACGACCTCAAACTCACCATTTTCCTCTCACTACTCTTCAGAAAACAGACCTCCCAAGGACCAGACTCAGATTCTCACATTCTCATCATTGTTGAAATAAACTTTATTTATCTGATTATCTGTTCTCCTGGTGGTGTTCTGTATGTGGGTAAAGAAACTGGAACCCAACACGACATTTACAGTGTCTTACAGAAGGAATCTGACATCTTAATATGTTCCATTTTCTCAGCTCTAATCCACAAACCTCAG
Organism: Poecilia latipinna; assembly: GCF_001443285.1. Lineage (NCBI taxonomy): Eukaryota > Metazoa > Chordata > Actinopteri > Cyprinodontiformes > Poeciliidae > Poecilia > Poecilia latipinna. The sequence continues at coordinate 38 of NW_015126095.1, read as the reverse complement.
TGTGTTTCATTTGGGCCATCTTTATGCAACAGGAAGCA
>NW_015126094.1:0-446 GCF_001443285.1 Poecilia latipinna | reverse complement strand
CTGCATATTCCTCTCATGCTAGTGCAACGCCGTAGGCGTTGCAATAATATTAAGCTTTTTTCGCATTTTTTTTCCTCAGGATAGTGAACTGCCTTGCGCAGCAAGGCAGTTCATTAACATCAGCACAAACATTAGCATTTCACTGCCACCCACTAGTGCACTTCCTTGCACGCATTAGCATTTTACCTAAAATAAGCTTTTAGCCAATTTATTTACTTATTAGCCATGTTTAGAATAGTGGTTGGACTGAGTCAGTGGGTCACATCATGGTGGTGATACCCCACATTCTACTGATACCATTCATGCTATTATTAGCATTTTGGCTAATTTTACCGTATGCAACATACTGAATGGTACAAGTACAGCTTAGTCCACATGCTTCTGACTCTCCACAGGTTATTGATTACATTGCAGCTTTCTTTAGCATTAATGCTAATTTTTTGCAT
>NW_015126093.1:0-446 GCF_001443285.1 Poecilia latipinna | reverse complement strand
CAGAGCATTTTATTAGTGAGTAGGGGTTATTACATTTAAATTAAGCACTGTAGAGGATAGTTTGTGTAGATTCCTTTCTGTACATTTTCTTACTTGTTCATAACAATTCTCACTGACTGTGTGTGTGTGTGATATATTGACACAAAAACATCTACAACTTACTACAAGGAGTGGAGTGGTCCACCCCTGCTATTTACATGAGTGGGATGTCCCAAACACACAGCCACTTCGCTGTTGGCTTGTTGGCAAAAGATGTTAATTCAATGTTGAATTGCCATCATGTGCAATCTGGGTACAGAACGGAATCACAACTCAGTGTTGTCAACACATAGTGCTTAAGTTAAAACGTGATTAACCCTCACCTAAAAGGGGTTGTGGTGTGGTGGCGCAGGGGTTAAGCACAAACCACAATCAAGGACTCAGTCCTCAACACAGCTGTCACAGGT
>NW_015126092.1:0-446 GCF_001443285.1 Poecilia latipinna | reverse complement strand
GTTAGATGACACACTGGATAAAGTAAAACATGAACTGGAGACCCAGAAGGATCAGCTGGTCCAAAAACTTCAAGATGTTGAGACCAAGTTGAAGAAAAACAAAGAGGAAGTTCAGATGGTGGTGAATAAAATAACTGAGAAAGAAAACTCTGATGACAAGGATCTGTTATTAGGGGAGAAAGAAAAGCTGTTAACGTCTCAGTGGAAACTGGATGAGGAGAAGAAACGTTATGAAAGACAAATACTGAATATAGAGAAGGTGATGGAACCTATAGAGATGCAGATGATGAGAATAATGGAGAAAAATAAGGATTTGAAGAAAACAGCAGAGGATGATGAAGGTATCAAGAATGATGTATCTTTAACAGAACAAAGTTCTGGAAAAAACAAATCTTAAGTCACAAATCAGCAAGATTCACTTGAGCTAAACTAGGATGTAATCAGAT
>NW_015126091.1:0-447 GCF_001443285.1 Poecilia latipinna | reverse complement strand
AAGTTTTGAGATGAAAGGACATGACATCCTGTTTTCAGTCTGAAAATGTGTGCTCTTGGATTATAGCAGAAAACTTCCTCCATAACAGAGGAAATATTTGAGAACAAACAGAAACTAAAGGATGAAGGAATGAAGAGATTCCAGTTTTACTGGAAAGACAGAAGGAGCTGCAGAAACACAGATGGTGGTGATTTAGTTTCAACAAATAGAAACGTTTCAGGTTCACAGCAAAGTTAACAGAAAACAAACTGCAGACATGATGTTAGAGTCTAATAATCTATTAATTCAGATTCAGACATTAATAATCCTTGTAACAGTTTTATACATTACATCTTCTGTACTACCCATTTGTAAATTATATCAGCTAAATTAGATTATATTTCAGTTCAATATGAGTCGTTATAAGACACATTTGTTTATAATTAAGTTCCATACAAACTATGAGAT
>NW_015126090.1:0-447 GCF_001443285.1 Poecilia latipinna | reverse complement strand
GGCGGACATTTTTACGCTGGGATGCCTTTGGGGGGCGTTTGGTCGAAGGTAAACTTTACACTTTAAATGCACAACAATGCCAGTTTAGACTTTGAGCAACTTGGTAAAACTGCATTGTGTAACATTAAACCATGCTTGGCTGCAACTGTATCGATGGCAGCTCTCCTTCTTTTCAGTGTTTGTTAGCTTCTGTTAGCTTCTTGGCGCAGCTCTGTTCTTCTGCTACTGGTAGCTAAAATCACATACCCTCACTGTGTATCCCTCTGAAAAATGAACCCATTTAAATAAAGAAATAAAGAAATCCCTCCATGGTGACAGCACGATAGAGAGCGTTCATTTTATAGCGTTAACATCGGTGCTGTAAGGTCCGGTATGAAACGGGGGTGATAGAGCAATACAGCACTTTTAAATTTCAATAATCAGACTGCAGAAATTGTTTCCGTTGTT
>NW_015126089.1:0-447 GCF_001443285.1 Poecilia latipinna | reverse complement strand
AAGAAAATATTTGAATTGATTTCATTTCTTTGCTAATCATCTCATTTCAGTTCAGGCAGCAGAACTGGCTGCTGTTAAAGTCAAGGCTAAAAACCAACTGGAGGATCTGAAGAGAGAAGGAGAAGGTTTGTGAACTCTGAAGGAAACTAATGACAACACTGACATCCATATTAGTGGTTTTGATAATCAATTATTATAACTTATTGTTATAGCTGTACAATAAATTTTAGACATGAGAAGACATCAGTAAGGAAACAAAGCAAAACCTCAGAGTAATTACTGCAGAGACATAATGTTTCATTTAATGCCGAGTCTTTGGTAACTTTTTTATTCCAGCTCATGCAGCAGAACTGGCTGCTGTTAAAGTCAAGGCCAACATCATTGGAAACCAAGTGGAGGCTCTGAAGACAGAAGGAGAAGGTTTGTGAACTCTGAAGAAAACTTGTC
>NW_015126088.1:0-447 GCF_001443285.1 Poecilia latipinna | reverse complement strand
AAACTCCAAATTTGATTAAGATTTGTTGATAATGATAATTAACCAAAGCTACTGAAATTGTGAGTAGGCCTGTTTGAAACATATTCCTGTCATCAAATCTCCAGCTGAAGACCGATAGCTAACATTTGCTGTCATTTCGCTGGTGGGCATAAATACACTACATTAATATTAAATTCACAACATACTAACAATAATATGTCATTCTTACTTGTGAAAAGTTATCCCCCGGGCCCTGACACCAACAGTTCTTAGATTTAAACACGAATAAGCCGAGCAGAACTGAGGCATCTTCTGCTGTTTTGGTTCAGCAAAGTAAGAGGGTGTACCGCTCCAACATGGCCGCCGTATTTCCTGCACCGGAGCAGCCAATGCGGGGTCTATCCTTATGTTATGTTTATGGTCTCAAAATTCACGCAAAAATGCAGCTTATAAATCAAGATATATTTG
>NW_015126087.1:0-447 GCF_001443285.1 Poecilia latipinna | reverse complement strand
GCCTGAAGGGTACGGGTCAGCTTGTGGGGATGCAGAATAGCCTGGAGAAAGGCTGAAGGACAGGTGCGGGCTGGAGAGGAGCCTCGCTGGATAGACAGAGAGAACAGCTGGGACATGGGCCAGCTGAGGCGGCGCGCAGCCAGCCATGGAGGGTACGGGCCAGGCTGAGGGGATGGATGGTTAAGAGGCAGAGGGGAGCTGAAAATAGACTTGCGGGGTAAGGTGGTGGGAGAAGCGGAGAGAGGTGGAACCCTTGAAATGCAACCTGCGACGGAGGCATGTGAGGACACGGGGACAGGGGATGCGTGACAGAAACAAGGAAAATGAAAGCTCTGGGTCAGGAGACCAACCACCACCAGCGAATTGCGCAGTGCTCACCTAAGCACTGAGAGAGCGTTGAGCTGAAAGGACAGCTGAGAGATCCGGGCGAATATAGGATGAAAACGC
>NW_015126086.1:0-447 GCF_001443285.1 Poecilia latipinna | reverse complement strand
TAAATTTAAAGAAGTTGTAGAAAACTTCAAAGTATTTTACAAACTAATCCACAAGCATTATTTTAGCCAGAATACAGAAAATAATTCTTATTCTGAAAGAAGCAATAATATTTGGGAAAGATTTTACTTCATATACACTGCTACAATATGAAGAGTTGCATGTACAAAATGTCAATATCTGTATATTTTACCCATCTAGTGTGAAACGTGCATATTTGGATGAAAACAGCTGATTTCCTGGCAGAAATTGAAGACAGACAAAGCTCTTCCTCAGCAGCTCTCAGTCTCTCTCTGGTTTCAGTTTTTATAGTAACCAGGCTTGAGAAGCTCACTTCACACAGACATGTGGGAAATGGACCCATGTTCTTTCCAACTACTGCTGAGCTTCACTGTCTTTTCCATCACTGTCGTCACAGCTAGATACGATGCTCTCACCGCTACCTGTAA
>NW_015126085.1:0-447 GCF_001443285.1 Poecilia latipinna | reverse complement strand
GAACCTCAGATTCAGGAAGAGCAGTGTGGTTTTCGTCCTGGTCGTGGAACACTGGACCAGCTCTACACCCTCAGCAGGGTCCTGGAGGGTGCATGGGAGTTCGCCCAACCGGTCTACATGTGTTGTGTTTTGTGGACTTGGAGAAGGCGTTCGACCGTGTCCCCAGGGGGGCCTTGTGGGGGGATCTCTGGGAGTATGGGGTACCGGGCCCTTTGATACGGGCTGTCAGGTCCCTGTACGACCGGTGTCAGAGTCTGGTCCGCATTGCCGGCAGTAAGTCGGGCTCGTTTCCGGTGAGAGTTGGACTCCGCCAAGGCTGCCCTTTGTCACCGATTCTGTTCATTACTTTCATGGACAGAATCTCTGACCAGCCGAGGTGTTGAGGGGATCCGTTTTGGTGGCCTTAGGATCGCATCTCTGCTTTTTGCGGATGATGTGGTCCTGTTG
>NW_015126084.1:0-447 GCF_001443285.1 Poecilia latipinna | reverse complement strand
GGACAGGTGAGAGTGAAGGTGGAGGACAGGTGGGAGTGAAGGTGGAGGACAGGTGGGAGTGAAGGTGGAGGACAGGTGGGAGGCTGTGGCTGCTGGTCATGGGGAGATTTTCTGGATCTGTGGCTTTTCCTCAGAATCTGAATAAATCTCAGTTCACCTGTAACAAAACATTTAATTAAAAACCTGCATAAACATCAGTGTGATTTATTCAATTAATCAAAGTTTTGTCCAATAATAGTTGATTACCATTCCCACTAAGTGGTCTGTAATACTGTAGTAACTCCTAAACACATTGAAGCAACATAAAGCGATCAAACTGAAGGAAACCTTGAACAGCTCTCTCTCTCTCTCTTTGCAGCTAATAATCCTAATTACTGCCTTACAAAAACTTTTTACCTGATCCTCTTGGGCTTCTGCTTTGAGGTCTGACATCTTCAGCCAGACGAC
>NW_015126083.1:0-447 GCF_001443285.1 Poecilia latipinna | reverse complement strand
CTCCATGCATTTATAACATGAAGCTGAATGATTGCTATAATAATAATCATACAAATCACAATAAAATTGATAAAACCAACGTTTTTATGAAACCAACGTAAGTTATATATCTTTACTGCACTGTTTATAATTAAACGAAGATAATTAATAAGCAAACCTACCACTAGCTAGCAACACGTTAGCAGCCTTCGTCCCTCCGGGCTCCTTTTGTGACTCACGTCATTTCCATCGTTTGTTGTCCAGTTGTGTTGTCGTCTAACTTGGATTAGGACGTCACCAGCTTGAATTTACCAAAATTAGTAACTATTGTCAAGGCCCTCTCTGCTTTGAAGGCAATATTATGTGAGTAAAAATGGCGAATTTGAACAGCGTCTGTTATCCTACCGTTAAGGCTTTTCTTCTTTTTATGGCGTTTTTTTTTTAATGAAAGTGTGCAATACCGCCACC
>NW_015126082.1:0-447 GCF_001443285.1 Poecilia latipinna | reverse complement strand
AACAGAACCATCAGAACCACAAACAGACCCAACAGAACCACAAACAGAACCATCAGAACCTCACAGAACCACAAACAGAACCATCAGAACCACAAACCGAACCATCAGAACCTCACAGAACCTCACAGAACCACAAACCGAACCATCAGAACCACAAACAGAACCATCAGAACCACAAACAGAACCATCAGAACCTCACAGAACCACAAACAGAACCATCAGAACCTCACAGAACCTCACAGAACCTCACAGAACCTCACAGAACCTCACAGAACCACAAACAGAACCATCAGAACCTCACAGAACCTCACAGAACCATAAACAGAACCATCAGAACCACAAACAGAACCATCAGAACCTCACAGAACCACAAACAGAACCATCAGAACCTCACAGAACCACAAACAGAACCATCAGAACCACAAACCGAACCATCAGAACCTCACA
>NW_015126081.1:0-447 GCF_001443285.1 Poecilia latipinna | reverse complement strand
GCATAAAATGCGGCTAAATAGCCGATGTTAATATGATTGTAATTTCACGGATAAAAAAATAGTACATGACCGATTTTTTTATTTCTTTTTTTTTTATGTTGTCGGTCAAGATAACGGATAACAAAAAAAGTCTAGCGTCTCAGTTTTATTCGCTGGGAAAATCAATAAGCAGCTTGAGGTGACTCTGCTGCTCTCTAGTGGGGAGAAGCCGCAATGTTTTGCTGGTAACAATTGGAATGCATTGTGGGAGATATAGTTTGTAGTCAATTTGTGCTCAAAACCTATTTTAAGTCAATCATCGGCCTATAAAATGCTGGGGCAGGCCACATAAAATGACATGGCGGGCCACATGTGGCCCACGGGCCTTGAGTTTGACACATGTGACATACATCCTAATAAAGTTTCACCCTCAACCCTGTCACTGTATTTACAGAAAAGACACCACAG
>NW_015126079.1:0-447 GCF_001443285.1 Poecilia latipinna | reverse complement strand
TAACATTGTGTTGTGTTCTGGCTATATACACCATATTGTTGCCAACTGATGGTTCACAAGATGCACCTTCAATCTGTTTCAGAAAACTGGTTGATCGTTGGTTGAGCTAATGGTTCATACATTGACCTGTTAGAGAAACTCAGGACTCACTTGGGACCAATTTACCAATTCAGGACAGATTTAGAAAAAAATCTAATATAAATTAATTAAAATATGATTGACATTATGACAACTTTAAGACTTATGCATGTTAAGACTTACACAATGAACTTATGCCGTTTTTGAAGTTGAGAATTCAACACAGACACGTTTAACATATTTTGATCAACACGATTAAAGCAAATTGCAACGGGGGAAAAGCAGAGAAGTGCACATAATCAGTTACATGATGTACAAAAGCAAAACTTGCAAAAGGAATGAGAAACTCATTTTATGATGTGCAGAAGT
>NW_015126078.1:0-447 GCF_001443285.1 Poecilia latipinna | reverse complement strand
CTCAAGAGCTAATATCCTGCAATTTTTAGAAGGATCCTTACTCCAACAAACCGGAATCAGCTGTGAACAGGCCTGGTAACCAGCCATTCATTTGATTCAGGTGTGTTGGAGCAGGGATGCATCTGAAAGTTGCAGGATGGTTAGTAGCTCTCGAAGACTGGACTTGAGCACCCCTGATCTAAACCGTCACTTCTGAGATAAAGATTGAAAATCTTTCACAAATTCTTGGTGGAAGAAAAAACTTATAAGACAGTGACTTTTCTTTATGTTTAATATGAAATGTTATGTTTTGGTTTTCCAGGAAATGTGAAGTGGAGATATCACATAATGTCTGTGTGATAATGATCTGGTTCTGGTTGCCCCTCCTCTACCTCTGAGCCGGTCCAACCGAGCTGCGCTGCCATCTGGAGCTCAGGGTTTGCCAAAGAAGCAGAGAGTTTCCTCTCA
>NW_015126077.1:0-447 GCF_001443285.1 Poecilia latipinna | reverse complement strand
AAATTTCAAAATAAAAGCCTTGACAATTTTTACATCATGTAATTGCTCTTTTGGCCATTAGATAACTGGTTTAATCAAACCACTGTTACACATGAGATCAGTCTTGCCATTTCAAATGAAGCTTATGAAAAATTTGAAAATAAAAGCCTTGACAATTTTTATATCATGTAATTGCTCTTTTTTGCATTAAATAACTGTTTAAGAAAACCACTGTTACACATGGGATTAGTGTTGCCATTTCAAATGAAGCTTACTGAAAGTTTCAAAATAAAAGCCTCATTAATCCCCTCCGGTAAGTGCACCACCGCAGGCGGTGCAATTACATTAGGTTTAATAATCTTTTTCCCTCGAGTTAGTGCACTGCCATAGGCGGTGCAATAATATGAGCCTTTATTAGCATTTTCTCTCAAGTTATGGCACTGGCTTGCGCAAGCCAGTGCATTAGCA
>NW_015126076.1:0-447 GCF_001443285.1 Poecilia latipinna | reverse complement strand
TCGGGAACAGGACCAGGACCAGAACTGGAACCAGGAACAGAACCAGGAACACAACTAGAACCAGAACCAGGAACAGAACCAGAACTAGGAACACAACTAGAACCAGAACCAGGAACACAACTAGAACCAGAACCAGGAACAGAACCAGAACCAGGAACAGAACCAGAACCAGGAACAGAACCAGGAACGGGAACAGAACCAGGACCAGAACTAGAACCAGGAACAGAACCAGAACCAGGAACAGAACCAGGAACAGAACCAGAACTAGGAACAGAACCAGAACCAGAACCATGAACAGAACCAGAACCAGGAACGGGAACAGAACCAGGACCAGAACCAGAACTAGGAACAGAACCAGAACCAGGAACAGAACCAGAACCAGAAACAGGAACAGAACCAGAACCAGGAACAGAACCAGAACCAGGAACAGAACCAGAACTAGGAACA
>NW_015126075.1:0-447 GCF_001443285.1 Poecilia latipinna | reverse complement strand
TCATTCTTACATTTATAACATTCAACATTTATTATTACTTTAGATCATTAACCCAACATTATATTGTTATAGATTATTGTGATTTTCAGGTTAAAGTGTTCTCTTCCTTCTGTGTGTATAAACTGACCTGGAGGCCCCATCTGCCTGATCGTCTTCATGTGAAACAGTTAACTGTGTGTTTCCCAGACCTTAAATTATGTTTCTACAGGTGCCTCCTTATCAACCGGAATACTCCCTACCTTAGAAACTGCCTGTGTGCAGTAGTATTTTGTCTCTGCTGTCTTCCTTACTTATCCTCCCTCTTTTTTGCTTGATAATAAAAGACAAAGCTGTAACCAAAGGTCTTTAGAACGCTCAGTGAACGGCTTGGAGGAGCAGTTTGCTGAGACTTCTCCTTTTGCAAAAGCTTGGTCATGAAATTCATATACGTTGTCTGTGGTTCTTTTA
>NW_015126074.1:0-447 GCF_001443285.1 Poecilia latipinna | reverse complement strand
GCACCCAAACACTCTTTAAGGCAGTGGTTTCCAAACATTTTCTGCCCCTCCTTCCCCCCCTATGGATTACAAATTACAAATAGCTGTCTGGTTGAACGACGTTTGTGAGAGAGTGGGGGGAGAAGAGGATTCTTAGAGACTCCCTGTCTCTAAGAATGAGCGGGGTGTGGGGGATCGACTTCTTTTGGGGGCAAAATGAATGTACGTAGGTGGACATAGACAACATCGGTAGCCTACAAGGTACTTGTTAAGCTAAAGGTTCTGTATTGATATTAGCTAGTCATCTTTTAGCTAACATTACCTGCATCCAACAGCTTTACTCAACTCAGTCTGTTAGTTTGGGGGAAAAGCTGTTTAAAGTTCTTTGCGTTTTGCTGGTTTGCTGCCATGATCCTAACACACCTGGGTAGCTCTGTACAGCAGCAGGAGACCTCCTACACTCCCACA
>NW_015126073.1:0-448 GCF_001443285.1 Poecilia latipinna | reverse complement strand
ACATGCTAAACTATGATGTCAAATATGAGATAAAATGACACATACTAAACTATGATGTCAAATAATGACCAAAATGAAACATACTAATCTATGATGTAAAAATGAGATAAAATGACACATACTAAACTATGATGTCAAAAAACGACCAAAATGACACATACTAACCTATGATGTCAAAAAATGACACATGCTAAACTATGATGTAAAAATGAGATAAAATGACACATGCTAAACTATGATGTCAAAAATGAGATAAAATGACATTTTAATTTCAAAAACGACCATCATAGCTCGTTTTTTGACCTATGATGACAAAAAAACGACAAAAATGACACATACTAATCTATGATGTCAAAAAACGACCAAAATCACACATGCTAAACTATGATGTCAAATATGACAAAAAAGACACTAAACTATTATGTCAAAAAACAACCAAAATGACACA
>NW_015126072.1:0-448 GCF_001443285.1 Poecilia latipinna | reverse complement strand
TAGTTCACAAGGTTTCCGATTAACTGGCTATATTATATGGATGTTGTTTAATATGAAATAACAAGAGATGAGTACAAACGTCAGAATGAAAATATTAATGAGTAAAAATCTTGATAAAATATTTCATCAGAAAAAACAGAGAAACTTGAAGCAGATCTATATCAACAGATCCATCTTCATCTTCACCAAGTCAAACTCATAAAGCAACAGTCTGATCTGAGCTGATTTACTATTATATACTATTTTCTGGCATTCAGTGAACTCCATATAAAACAGACTGAAGCTCTGAGTGAAGCAATACAACAAAGATAAACAGTAAAGTTTTATGTTAACAAGGAATAAGTCTGTTTAGCAAACACTGATGATCATATGGATTAATTTCATTCAGGTTATATTTCATAACAAACAATTTAGTCTCCTCTATGATGATTGTCAGATATGGGTCTGA
>NW_015126071.1:0-448 GCF_001443285.1 Poecilia latipinna | reverse complement strand
GGTTGATCCGATTTATGAACGCTAATTTCGGCCAGCTGTTCTTTACTGGTCCCTCCTGAAGCGCTCGGAGGTTCACATAGAGACCGTCAATTTTCGAACACTCCTGTAAATAAATCCATTGTCTTGTGACCAACTGATACAAAAAAGTGGTCATTCATGCTATTACACGAGGCACACTATCCTCTATTAAAATTTTAAGTCATATTCAATAATTTAAATAAATTTAACATTAAATGTTTTCTTCAGTAGCTTCCAAATTGTGTGCCATTAACTCAATCTGTGTGAAATTGTTCTACTAGACTGCATAGATGAGGCACACTCACCTTTATTACATTTTAACACTTTTTATATATATTTTAGCTGTTTCTGTAGTCAAAATTTTGTATTTTTCTTAAATAGCTTCTAGGTCATGTGACCTGTTGACTCAAAATCTGTGAAATTATTCTAC
>NW_015126070.1:0-448 GCF_001443285.1 Poecilia latipinna | reverse complement strand
CAACTGAACCAGCTGCTACAAAATGGGACTCACCCTGAATGGTTAACTGAAGGGCGCACAATCCTGATCCAGAAGGATCCCTCAAAGGGTTCAGTCCCATCCAACTATCGGCCAATAACCTGTCCAACTATCGGTCAATAACCTGTCTCTCTACAACATGGAAGCTCATATCAGGCATCACAGCGGCTAAGATAAGTGGACACATGGATAAATACATGAGCACGGCACAGAAGGGCATTGGTATAAACAGCAGAGGAGCCAAACACCAACTCCTTGTAGACCACACAGTCGCCCAAGACTGCAAAACCCAACACACCAACCTGTGCACCGCTTGGATTGATTACAAGAAAGCCTATGACTCAATGCCACACACTTGGATCATTGAATGCTTAGAGATGTACAACATCAAGAGCCTTCATTGCAAACTCGATGGGGCTGTGGAAAACCA
>NW_015126069.1:0-448 GCF_001443285.1 Poecilia latipinna | reverse complement strand
AAGAATGCAGGAAAAAACATTATGTGTGGGCAAAAAATCCTGTAAAGCACATATGTGCAACCTCAGTTAAAATTGGTCTTATAGGTGTCCCTGTGTCATCCTGAAGTCAGAAAAGTACCTGGTAAGGTATTGTTTATGTAATCTGAAAGATTTGTTAAATGTCAAATGTCAGCAATTTTGATTGAGGTAGCACATATGTGGTTTACAGAATTTTTTGCCAACATAATATGTTTTAATTTATTTTCAGATACATGATTTCCTTTAGTGTTATGGCAATAGATCCAATATCTGTTTCATTCCCTAGACCTTTCAAAATAAAACTAAATTGCACAATAAAAATGCCTAAACAAATATCAATCGTCCTAACTAAATTTTATAAAATACAAACAAACCATCTTACAAATAACTTAAATATTTCCTATTTATGGCTCTAACATTTAGCAAATCA
>NW_015126068.1:0-448 GCF_001443285.1 Poecilia latipinna | reverse complement strand
TCCCTTTTTTCCAGTCCCGATACGATCCTGTACCTTTCGAACCGTCGGATCCATTTGGGCCAGTTTTGGACATCTCTGCAGTCAAACTTTTCTGGCGGGCTTAGGCGAAATCCCTCTCCAATGTTGCTAGCTGCAGCAGGGTTGCTTGCTGTAGCAGAGTTAGCGCGTTCCCTCTCAGTATTGGACATCATGAATACTATACAACGAGAATCTCCTCTGCGCAGTTATCTTGATGTTAGTTGTGAGTGGATGGGGAATGCAGCATAACGTTGAAGAGTCACCACTTCTGACACCATGTAGTAACTTGTAGACCATTAATTGAGGACTCTGACAACAGCTTATCTTTAGCCGGCAGGCACCTTTACTGAAGTGACGTTTACCGGACACCATACATGTACATAACCCCCCTTCTGGTACGGAACGCCCAGAGGACCATAACACACCACAC
>NW_015126067.1:0-448 GCF_001443285.1 Poecilia latipinna | reverse complement strand
ATAGAGCTTTGGAGCTGACCTCACAGCGTGTGACGTTTACGTCGCTCGGCACCATGTTTGCAGCCCACAGACCAAAACTAACTAGTCAGAACACCGGTGTTTTCATTGTATTACCGACCACAGCGAAGTTGTTTTGCAAATTGGATACTGGATATTCGCCCTCCGCGGAGTAAGGGACGTTCAGCTCAAGGTTGATCCGATTTATGAACGCTACTTTCGGCCAGCTGTTCTCTACCGATGCCTCCTGAAGCGCATCGGAGGTTCACATAGGGGCCGTCAATTTCCGAACAGTCCTGTAAATAAATGCCTTGTCTTGTGACCAACTAATACAAAAAAGTGGTAATTCATACTATTAAACGAGGCACACTATCCTCTAAAAAATGTTTAAGTCATATTTAATATTTTAAATAATATTAAATGTTTTCTTCTATAGCTTCCAAATCGTGTG
>NW_015126066.1:0-448 GCF_001443285.1 Poecilia latipinna | reverse complement strand
AAGCTTTGTACTGTATGAAGTAGGGAAACAGTACAAGTTGTGGTAACCCCAGTTTGACTCTGGTTTGCGTCACTTTGATTCCTTGTGATGTCTTCCTCTCGTTCTGGTGCGTAATGAAGCCACTTCTTGACAATTTTGCTGCAGTCCTCAAGAGTCAGCTTTTGGTCAAACTGCAGAGCAACAGCTGAAAAACACAAAAATAAAAGTGAGGAAGGTGCCGGTTAGAAAGATGATAAACATTTGAAAAGTTCTGAAAGACATTGAAAGATTAAACAGTGGTTACAGGTCTGAGAACAAATACAAACCATATAGTTCCCCATGTACACTCACTGTTAAATTAATATCTTAATCTTTCATTAATATTTATCTTAATGTTTACATATACAACTGCATTTACCCATCAAGCTGCAGTATAGTGTAGGATTTATGATATTGATATTAAATCAAT
>NW_015126065.1:0-448 GCF_001443285.1 Poecilia latipinna | reverse complement strand
TCAACTCTAGTTTAAAAACTACTACACCTAGACACTTCAAACCTGGACTAGATTATTCTTCTCTAATAGCAGAATATTTAAAACCATGTTTGGGATTTGTGAAACATTTTCCTGATTTGTGAAACTTCAAAAAAGGGCGATTTCACCACGTTTTTTTATCTTGGTCACACAAGAACTGCTCTATTTCCAAAACTACGACACCTAGACTCTCCAAACCTCGACTGGATTATTCTCAACTAAGAACAGAATATTTAGAACCATGTTTGGGATTTGTGAAACCTTTTTCTGATTTGTGAAAACTCAATGAAGTTCAATTTTCACCATTTTTTTTTCCCCATCTGGATCATCTGCTCTAATTAAAAAACTACTACAGCTAGACACTTCAAATCTGGACTAGATTATTCTTATCTAATACCAGAATATTTAGAACCATGTTTGGGATTTGTGA
>NW_015126064.1:0-448 GCF_001443285.1 Poecilia latipinna | reverse complement strand
AATTATTTCACGGTTTAGAATCGGACATACTGGACTAAATAGATCATTATTTCTAATAGGGAAACATCAGACAGGGAAATGTGACTGTGGGGAAGATGAGACATTGGAACATGTTATTTTCAGTTGTAGGAATTATTTGATGCAAAGAAATAACTTAATTAGAAACCTTAGTAGCATGAAAATGAAATTTGATATTGTTGATTTATTACAAAAAGATTCAGGAAGTAGAGGATATGAGGCCTTATTTTATTTCTTAAAACAGTGTAAGTTGTTTAATAGGATATAGTAATATTTATTTATTTATTTATTTATTTATTTTTATTTATTTATTTATTTATTTTTGTTTGTTTTTTGTCATGTGGTCCACACTCCTTACCAGTTGGTGGCGGTAATGCATACCTAAAGTTTCTTGCCAACCGCCATTAAAATTCAAATAGAAGAAGAAGAA
>NW_015126063.1:0-448 GCF_001443285.1 Poecilia latipinna | reverse complement strand
TCCACTGCCACTTTACGTTGGTGCCAAAAATGGACCGCTCAAGGCCGACCCAGACCTCTTTCGGCAATTCATTCTTGTTTACCAAGATGGTCTTTAGCTCCTCCAAAACTGTCTGGTTAGTTATTTCAACCAGAGAGGAACTCAGTTGATCGCAGTATTGCAAGGCTTCAATCCAACTTTTTGTTTCATCAAACAACTGCAGAGATGAACCTTAAAATAAAAAAAACTCATATGCATTACTTTTGTACTGAAGCAAATAAGAAGATTGTTCTAGAAATATTTTCATACAACAACCATGGTCTCATTGTAGCTAATTTGGAAATATAACATACAGAAACAGAAAGTTGCTGTAGCCCCATCCGCAAATATAGGTAAATATATAGACAAAACCAAAATTAGGCAAGCAAGAGGACACAACAAAACCAGTAAAGAAATTCTGATAAAATCT
>NW_015126062.1:0-448 GCF_001443285.1 Poecilia latipinna | reverse complement strand
AACTGTATTGTGTAACATTAAATCATGCCTGGCTGCAACTGTATCGATGGCAGCTCTTCTCTTCAGTGTTTGTAGCTTTTGGCGCAGCTCATCTCCTGCTACAAGTAGCTTCACCGCATCAGTTCAGTGTTACACCGGCTGATGTAGCTGATAGTGAAAATTCAACCTGGAAGACTCCATCACCTCCATTCGCCCATCGGCGTTATGCTCATCTCCGACCTCAGCTCTGGACCTCACCTGGCGTGTCCAATCATCAATCAAGCTCTGCATAAAAGGATCCACACCAAAGCCGTCAGCTGCTTCCCAGCTGCGTTCAACCCACCACCGCCCCTTTTCCACCCACATCCTTCGACTCTCCAGGATGGCACCCTTTCCAGACCTCCACCACCAGTGTCGGGCCCTGGGGGAGAGCATCCCTAATCAGTTATCGGGATGTTCATCGAGTTCA
>NW_015126061.1:0-448 GCF_001443285.1 Poecilia latipinna | reverse complement strand
GTGTGTATGAACTGACCTGGAGGTCACGACTGTCTGTCCATCTTCATGTGAGACAGTTAACTCTGTGTTTCCCAGACCTTAAATTCTTATCAAACGTAATACCTCCTAACTTAAGAACTGCCTGTGTGCAGTCGTATTTTGTCTTATGTTTATCTTCCCTCTTCTTTATTGACAGTTTGACCAAGATTCGAACTGTGCTCAGACCGTAGATCAGATATCACCTGGAACTGGGTTGCTGGTTGTTTGGGTTAAATGTTTTACGACCTCTGTTGTTTTTCCTGGCTGCTCCCTGTGGCTGTTCTGCTATGACAATAAAACAGGGGCTCACGCGGAAGCAGACCAGAACGCTCTGTGAACGGCTCGGAGGAGCAGTTGGCGGAGCCTTCTCCTTTTTCAAAAGCTTGGTCATAAAATTCATATACGTTGTCTGTGGTTCTTTTATGTAGGT
>NW_015126060.1:0-448 GCF_001443285.1 Poecilia latipinna | reverse complement strand
CTGTTAGCCGCCTCTTAGAAGCCTGTTAGTGGCCTGTTAGCTGCCTCTTAGAAGCCTGTTAGCGGCCAGTTAGCCGCCTGTAAACCACCTGGTAGCCGCCTCTTAGAACCCTGTTAGCGGCCTGTAAGTGGCCTGGTAGCCGCCTGTTAGCCGCCTGTAAACCACCTGGTAGCCGCCTCTTAGAAGCCTGTTAGCGGCCTGTTAGCCGCCTCTTAGAAGCCTGTTAGCGGCCTGTAAGTGGCCTGGTAGCCGCCTGTAAACCACCTGGTAGCTGCCTCTTAGAAGCCTGTTAGTGGCCTGTTAGCCACCTCTTAGAAGCCTGTTAGCGGCCAGTTAGCCGCCTGTAAACCACCTGGTAGCCGCCTCTTAGAAGCCTGTTAGTGGCCTGTTAGCCGCCTCTTAGAAGCCTGTTAGCGGCCTGTTAGCCGCCTGTAAACCACCTGGTAGC
>NW_015126058.1:0-449 GCF_001443285.1 Poecilia latipinna | reverse complement strand
TTAATTATGGCTCTGAATATGTTGTTCTTTCAGCAAGAGTCAAATTATTACGTCAGTAATTGATTAATCCCATTAATAGTTTAACCCTTTTACGCCGGAGTTTCAAGCGTCTGCCTAAATAAACCTTCCTTATTTTAATTGTAAGTAGTTCTTTAAATGTCCTGTGAGATGATATACTTACCCATGTATCGATAACAACTGGAACTTTCAATATCCAGCAAGTTATTTTCGCAATATGCCGTCTATAAAACGAGTGCCCCCCGGATTAATTACCTCTCTGCAGCTGCAGCTGTGAAGTTGCCGTATTAACCCGATACTTGCTGGAAAGGGCAACGCCTCCCCTTTCAGAAACCGTTGGAATTTTTCAGATAGCGCTACGTGTGGCGGAATTACGGTACTGCAAATTTGGATGTGTCGCCGGCAACACGTCCCCGCGTAAAAGGGTTAAC
>NW_015126057.1:0-449 GCF_001443285.1 Poecilia latipinna | reverse complement strand
TGTCAGAGGTAGCTAATGTGGCGGCGGGCCGGAGCAGGAGAAACAGGGGGGGGGGGGGGGGGAATCAGCTTTTTGGGGGGCAAAATGAATCGTAGCTGAACGTAGACAACAACACCAGTAGCCTAAGCTACTTGTTAACAAGCTTAAGGTGCTGTATTGATATTAGCTAGCCATCTTTTAGCTAACTTTACCTGCATCCAACAGCTTTACTCAACAGTCTGTTAGTTTGGGGGAAAAACTGTGAAAAGTTCTTTGTGTTTTGCTAATAAATAAATAAATAAATTGTGGAGGGCCCCTTGCTGGTCAGGGCCCCTAAAATTGTCATCACTTTTCCCCCCTATACCACGCCCCTGTCAATACAGGACCTTAAGCTTGCTAACAAGTAGCCTGTAGGCTACTGGTGTTGTTTTCTATGTTGAGCTATGATTCATTTTGCCCTCCAAAAAGTC
>NW_015126056.1:0-449 GCF_001443285.1 Poecilia latipinna | reverse complement strand
TGTTACGACCCGGCTCGTGAGCCGTAACAAAAGCCAGGGAGACACGGCCTTCAATAAAAGAATACGCTCTTTATTGAACAACCCAAACAACTAAACAGGGCCAAACAGCGACAAGCGGGTGGCCCCCCTGTGGTCGATGGCATCTCTGAAGCCAGCGATGAAGGAAAAGTCCTGCAAAAGAAAAGAAAGGTCAAACAAACAAAACCTAACAAGGATGGCGTGGCCAGACAGGTAAGGGAAGAGCCACCTCTGCAGATCAGAGCTGGGTAAATAAGCCGACTCCCTCCAACCAGCTTCAACTCCCCTCTCTTCACACGCTGAAGCAGGCTGCTTCTATAGCGATGACGTGCTGGGCCTGGCGAATCCTGGTCCCGCCCACTCTGCTCCGCCTCAGGACAAAACACAATAACTGACGGATCCCTCCACGTAAAGTGGAGGGGGACGTCACA
>NW_015126055.1:0-449 GCF_001443285.1 Poecilia latipinna | reverse complement strand
AATCTCACATGAACATCCTGGGCGGGGCTTAAGGACGAGCAATGTAAGACGTGTTCCGATTGGTTAGCGCTGACTAAAGCGGATGACTCCCTGAGATCTCAGAACTCTGTCCCGAACTGCAGGGCTTCGGTGACGGGACACAGAATGTGAATGGTAAGTAATCTTCACAAAATTACACCGTTTAGCAGCTTCTAAAGTGTCCACCCTGTTTCAAAGAAGAAATCTTACTCAACTTATGACGACAGTCACATATTTTGTCTGCCGTGATCCCCGGTAGCATATTGTGCTAGCTAATGTTAGCACTAGGTAAAGTTCATAAACTAGGCTTGTGTAATATTCGCCTGTCTTTATATTGAATTCGTTAACCAGTGCACCTCTGTCGAGTGGCATTAACAAATCTAACTCCATACTGGTGTAAGTGTTAATTTAGAAATCAACACCAGACAGAA
>NW_015126054.1:0-449 GCF_001443285.1 Poecilia latipinna | reverse complement strand
GTGCTTGCTCTAACCCAGTGTTTGTCAACCCTGGGTGAGAGCCCCCCCTGCATGTTTTAGGTATTTTCCTTCTGCCACACACCAATTGTATCTCTGGGTGATTAACAGGCTTCTGCAGCACTTGATGGTCCTGCAATCATTTGAATCAGATGTTCCGGAATAGAGGCACATCTAAAACATGCAGAGCAGGGGGGTGTTGAGGACCGGGGTTGAGAAACACTGCTCAAAATGAAAATCAGCACTCATGTAAATAAATGTTAGAATTATGTTCAAATTTAGAGATGCTTCTAAAATATAAAAGAGTTGGAGAATGTTTCCATTGTTTCAGTTTAATATGAAAATGAGAAAAGAATAAGTGATGGATTTCAGCAACTCTGAGGAAATGTTTACAATTTTATCGTCCATTCAGGGGGTTGAAGAAATAAAACCATTGAGATCAATAATCAGTT
>NW_015126053.1:0-449 GCF_001443285.1 Poecilia latipinna | reverse complement strand
TCTTTCCTGCTTACGGAAAGTTTCTTTTTATATCATAGGTTTGTGGTGTCTTTCTATACTAAAGAAAATTATATAAAACGTCAGATATTTCACAACGAGGTATTAACATTCATGGAAAAATCTTATATAACCTTGTATTAAAGCAGAAAGTTCATGCGGTATTCAATTATACCGCATGAACTGATCAGTCGATTATTGCGAGGGAACGCAAAAGTATTGCGAGGGAACGCAAAAGAAAAAAAATTCCCCATGTCCCCTGGAGGGCTCCGTACTTTTTCACTTCTAGAAAAGCAAACAAAAATTTCGTGTTATAAGAGAAACAATCTGCCAATGGAACAACTTTTTTTCTTTTTAAGATTAAACAATTGTTGACTTACAACGAGCTCTTATATCTTGCTGAAAAATTACTTGTGAGTCAGTTTTGTCTTATTCAAGTCAAGTGTAGTAAA
>NW_015126052.1:0-449 GCF_001443285.1 Poecilia latipinna | reverse complement strand
CACAACATCAGGAAAAAGGAGCACGAGAAACTGGAGAAATACCAGGGCCTCAGAGAGGAACTGGAGAAGGCCTGGAAGGTGAAGACCACAGTGGTGCCTGTGGTCATCGGGGCCCTCGGGGCAGTCACCCCCAAACTGGAGCAGTGGCTCAAACAGATCCCAGGAACAACATCAGACATCTCAGTCCAGAAATGTGCAGTTCTAGGCACAGCCAAGATACTGGAGGAACCCTCAAGCTCCCAGGCCTCTGGTAGAGGACCCGAGCTCAGAGGATGAAAGAGACCACCCACGGAGGGTGAGAGGGGAATTTTTATATATATATATATATATATATATATATATATATATATATATATATATATATATATATATATATATATATAGAGAGAGAGAGAGAGAGAGAGAGAGAGAGGGAGAGAATCAATAAAAATACATGCAATAGGAAATAG
>NW_015126051.1:0-449 GCF_001443285.1 Poecilia latipinna | reverse complement strand
AATTAGAAATCCAAGAAAAAGTGAACGCCCCAACAGGCACAGCACTCCCAAGACACCAAAATATCAAATGTCTTTGTCAAATCCGTCTGACATAAAAGAAACCCCAACACAACCACTGATGTTGAACATATACCAGGATTAGATTGGCTACAAATCATTTTAATAATTAAAACATGAATGGTTTCATTGATTATCCTGTTACTAAACATGAGTTTGATGAAAACTTTGTGACAATATTGCATTTAGTAGTTTTTGGAAGTATGATCAAACTGAGTGACAAGGCTGTTAGAGTTTCACCAGCAGATGTCACTAGTGAGTGATGAATGAAGCATCAAGTAATGAACCATTTTGCAAAGCAAAGGGTTGGAAAGCTTCATCGCTTCATGAGGCTTCAGTTGTCCATCACTAGTACAGAGGACATCCAAAGCAGGTCAGACAAACAGTAGCTT
>NW_015126050.1:0-449 GCF_001443285.1 Poecilia latipinna | reverse complement strand
TGTTGGTGCTGCTGTGGTTGTTGTTGGTGCTTCAGTTGTTGTGGTTGGAATTGTTGTTGTTGTGGTTGGAGCTGCTGTGGTTGTTGTTGGAGCTGCAGTCGTTGTGGTTGGAGCTGTATTTGTGGTTGGAGCTGCTGTTGTTGTTGTTGGAGCTGCTGTGGTTGTGGTTGGAGCTTCAGTTGTAGTGGTTGGAGAAGATGTGGTTGTTGTTGGAGCTGCAGTGGTTGTAATTGGAGCTGCAGTGGTTGTGGTTGTAGCAGCTGTGGTTGTGGTTGGAGCCTCGGTTGTTGTGGTTGGAGATGCTGTGGTTGTAGTTGGAGCTGCAGTTGTGGTGGTTGGAGATTCAGTTGTAGTGGTTGGAGATGCAGTGGTTGTAGTTGGAGCTGCTGTGGTTGTAGTTGGAGCTGCAGTGGTTGTGGTTGGAGCTGTTGTGGTTGTGGTTGGAGCCT
>NW_015126049.1:0-449 GCF_001443285.1 Poecilia latipinna | reverse complement strand
GGAGAGCAGTCACTGCCTCCATGCATTGCATGGCAGGCACCTATTGTTCTACACCCAATAGAATGTCTGTTTATTATTGGGGCATGCCATTAGCAATGCATAAGGAGAGCAGTGACTGACCTGCGAAGCAGGTCAGTCACTGCCTCCATGCATTGCATGGCAGGCACCTATTGTTCTTCACCCAATAGAATGTCTGTTTATTATTGGGGCATGCCATTAGCAATGCATAAGGAGAGCAGTGACTGACCTGCGAAGCAGGTCAGTCACTGCCTCCATGCATTGCATGGCAGGCACCTATTGTTCTACACCCAATAGAATGTCTGTTTATTATTGGGGCATGCCATTAGCAATGCATAAGGAGAGCAGTGACTGACCTGCGAAGCAGGTCAGTCACTGCCTCCATGCATTGCATGGCAGGCACCTATTGTTCTACACCCAATAGAATGTCT
>NW_015126048.1:0-449 GCF_001443285.1 Poecilia latipinna | reverse complement strand
GAAGTGTCTAGGTGTTGTAGTTTTTAAACTTGAGTCGATTAAAGATTAGAAAGGTAGTGAAAAATTAGGTGGAATCGCCCTTTACCGATTGGAAACTAGAATTAGAAACCAACTTCAGCTTCGGAGAATCTACTCACTTAAAGTCAAAACTCAGTTTCACACAAAGGCGCTAGCTTAAACGTTTGGCCGTTGAACCGGACCGGTCATGTCGCTGCCAGGCTAAGTTTCTGTTAGCAGCTCCACTCTAATCTTTCTGATAAACATTATCAAGAGAAAACAAACCTTTATCTTGAAGTCTTCCTCCTCCCTTTCTCTCTCCGTGAAGGACAAGTCCTTTTTTTGTGACATTGTTTTGCTAACTTTTCTTCCACCGGAGCTTTGAATGCAGCTCAGGTGACCGGTGAAGCGAGACCTGCCGCGGCCACCAGGGGGCTCCAAACAGCAATCTA
>NW_015126047.1:0-449 GCF_001443285.1 Poecilia latipinna | reverse complement strand
TAGATAGATTAGTGACTTGCGGAGAGGTTCATACCTGGTGAGGCACCGACTTAATTATAATCGGATTTACAAATCTAGACCCCCTGCATGTTATTGTTTACATAAGGAAATTTCTCGCATGCTATAATGCTGGAGGGCAAACAGGCTATTCCTTTACATGCCATTCATGATTCCGTGATCTCAATCAAACTTAGATATGTAGATATTATTAATTTCGTGNTGTGCTTAAAAGCGAAGGGAGAAACCNTNAAGTGCAACTCAAAACCACGTCTTTCTCGCTCTCTGTATCAGAGCAGCTACTGTATTGCTAACTCGCTGGACGGCTCGCTGTTACCATCTCTTACTCTGCAGTTGTGCAGTCACACTGTCTGGGTTCATGAGCGCCCCCAGCGATGAGACACGAGAACTGCCTGCCTCACTCATCTGTTCTCTGCCGTTTATGATCGCTC
>NW_015126046.1:0-450 GCF_001443285.1 Poecilia latipinna | reverse complement strand
CGGCTTGTGGAGCGCAGGAGGTTGCCATGACAACGGGTGTGCTCAAACGACAAAGAGAAACGGAGAATAAAAAGGTGCCAGTGGTTTAGAGTTGATCACCTGTTCAGGTTGTTTTACCTTTGTTACCTGTGGTTTCTGAACATTCAATAAACGACAAACTTGGACTAATTACCTCGTTCTTTGTGACTATACGTCATTTACAACAAACATCAAACACGGTAAATATGTTTCATTCAGTATTTAACAAACAAATGGCTTCTACCGCGATAATTATGTGAAATTAAATTAATTGTAAAAAAAATAGTTTGGTGCTGTCGGGCTCAGAGTCTGAGAGGCTTTTCCTTTATCAAACAAAATATTTTTTGCTTCTTATTTAATGGAAATATTGATGTTGAGATTTTGTCCAAAATAACCTTTTTCAACCTTTACAGCTCCACTGTTGAAAATGAG
>NW_015126045.1:0-450 GCF_001443285.1 Poecilia latipinna | reverse complement strand
CCTTGTAGATCTGCAGGAGTGTGGGAGGGGCCGACCCAGTACTTCCTGATAAAGTGGTTGGATGATGTCAGTGATTATCTTATTGGGTTCTACCAATTAGAGGGTTTTTCTTTTGTGTATTGCTTTGTTTGTTTTTCTTTAAAAATAATCTTTTGAGTTATTTTGGATTATGTAACTCATTTTGCAGATAATTTCATTATGTAGGAGTTTGTAAATTGATTTGTAGTTTTGGTGTTTCTTTGTTTAGATTTTGTTTGACCTGTTCCTTGGTGGCTGTGTCCAATCAAGCACAGGTGTGGTGCCAAGTTTGTATAAAAACAGTGAGTTTTGAATGCTGGGAGAGAAGTCTGAGAAATGACTGAATAAAAAAATATAACTGGAGGAAACTGAAGCAGTGGCTGGTCCTGATTTTCTGCTCACTTCTGATCCTTGAGCCTAACCTACTTTACA
>NW_015126044.1:0-450 GCF_001443285.1 Poecilia latipinna | reverse complement strand
TGTTTTTGCCCTTTTCTTGAAGTAAATATATACGGGTCCAAAATGACCCGAAACACCATAGATGTTGCTATATTTGATAATATTAAAATTAAAATCTTTTTTTTGTTGAACATTTAAGAAATGTGTTTTAATATCTCTCAGTTACACTCAGGTAACAGAACAACTGATTATTTTGTTGCCTTCTTCTCTTAAGGTTCATTTGACCACTTTTTAGACATTGAAAACGAGGGGTATTTTGTTAAAACAAAGGCCCAGGGGGCCACAAAAAAATATTAAAACCAATCTTTTCATGGATAAGGGAGCCCAACCAGCTAAACAAGAGTTAAGAAAAACATTGGATGATAAAAGATTGTTTTTAGGGCATTTTATGGCTGATTTAATACACGGGTCCAAAATGACCCGCTAACACTACAGATGGCAGGAGAAAGCTAACACCAGAGGAAGGTTAAC
>NW_015126043.1:0-450 GCF_001443285.1 Poecilia latipinna | reverse complement strand
GATTTGGTGTACTAGAACTGTAGGGGGGCCGACCTTGGCGGACGTCCTTTACATAGAACAGCAATATATTTAAACACATTTCAGGAAGCCATTCTGTGTTTTACATTTGCTTTTTTATTTTAATTTCAGCGATCTTAAGCATGTCTTTTGGTTCATTTGAAACATGCATATAATATGTAATTGAATATTCACTTAACTTCATTTTTTTAACACTAACTTTTTTCTAACGGTTAAACAGAAGTAATTGTACTCTTGAGTGCAAATTACATTTGAAACATAAAAAAAATATCTCACCATGGCAGTTCAATATTTACAGAATTTTTAAATAAAATAACAGAGAAATGAGCAAGTAATAGTCATATCAACAAGTGCAGGGCTCATTTGAAATATGACATATTAGTAGTAACTATAAATGTTAATTAGATTTTTAAAAGTTTATTATTCTGGAGG
>NW_015126042.1:0-450 GCF_001443285.1 Poecilia latipinna | reverse complement strand
CCTCCAGAATAATAAACTTTTAAAAATCTAATTAACATTTATAGTTACTACTAATATGTCATATTTCAAATGAGCCCTGCACTTGTTGATATGACTATTACTTGCTCATTTCTCTGTTATTTTATTTAAAAATTCTGTAAATATTGAACTGCCATGGTGAGATATTTTTTTTATGTTTCAAATGTAATTTGCACTCAAGAGTACAATTACTTCTGTTTAACCGTTAGAAAAAAGTTAGTGTTAAAAAAATGAAGTTAAGTGAATATTCAATTACATATTATATGCATGTTTCAAATGAACCAAAAGACATGCTTAAGATCGCTGAAATTAAAATAAAAAAGCAAATGTAAAACACAGAATGGCTTCCTGAAATGTGTTTAAATATATTGCTGTTCTATGTAAAGGACGTCCGCCAAGGTCGGCCCCCCTACAGTTCTAGTACACCAAATC
>NW_015126041.1:0-450 GCF_001443285.1 Poecilia latipinna | reverse complement strand
ACCAAGCCGGTATTTGGCACTAGCTAACTATAGCACACAATACCAACATAGTACTTATTACCAATTAATGCCAAAGCGCTACACCAACTCAGTATTTAGTAGTAGCTAGCTGTAAAGTGCTACCCCAAGCCGGTATTTGGCACTAGCTAATGCTACAGCACAATACCAACATAGTACTTATTATATTTAGCAGAAACAAATGCTAACATGCTGCACAAACATGGTATTCAGCAGTAGCTAACAGTAAAACGCTACACTAAGGCATTTATCTTAAACTAATGCTACACTACAATAACATAGTACTTAACAGGAGCTAATGCTAACGCGCTACACCAACATGGTGTATATCTTCAAACCTCAATAGCAGCTCATGGAGGAGTTTGATCTGTTCACATTTCATCTGTCTGATGCCATACAGTCATGACGGGTAACATTTTTCACAAATATGTA
>NW_015126040.1:0-450 GCF_001443285.1 Poecilia latipinna | reverse complement strand
CATCAAAGAACTTTAAGGTGACTCATTAATTGAATGTCCACAACATCTTTTAGATTTTCTTAATGCTAATTATTTTATTAGTAAGGCAATTTTGCAAGGGTCAGTACAGCTTACATCAGTAGCAGAAATAATCAAATAAGTAAAATCAATAATCTAGCCTATCTTTCCCTAATGCTGACACTGTGAACTAAAACAGGGAACCTTTGAGGGAGACGGATGGAGTTTGGCATTTTGAACCCCAGAACTGGCCTGATGATGAAGGAGGTGTTGCAGCAGCAGGAGGCTCCCAGTGCTGATTGATGAGGGCAGCCGTCCCTACAGGTCTGATGAGCTTCCATCTCTGCTTTGATGGTGAGGTCACACAGGACTTCGGAGCTGGCAGGAAGAGTACTGACTTAGAGCGGCAGGTCTCGGGTCCTAGGATGACTTCCTCTTGTGCGTAGCGGTCCT
>NW_015126039.1:0-450 GCF_001443285.1 Poecilia latipinna | reverse complement strand
CTGTGGTTGTAGTTGGATCAGCTGTGGTTGTGGTTGGAGCAGGTGTGGTTGTAGTTGGAGCTGCAGTGGTGGTAGTTGGAGCCGCTGTGGTTGTTGTTGGAGCAGCTGTGGTTGTGGTTGGAGCTGCAGTGGTGGTAGTTGCGGCTGCAGTGGTGGTAGTTGGAGCCGCTGTGGTTGTGGTTGGAGCAGCTGTGGTTGTGGTTGGAGCTGCAGTGGTGGTAGTTGGAGCTGCAGTGGTGGTAGTTGGAGCCGCTGTGGTTGTGGTTGGATCAGCTGTGGTTGTGGTTGGAGCTGCAGTGGTGGTAGTTGGAGCTGCAGTTGTGGTAGTTGGAGCCGCTGTGGTTGTAGTTGGATCAGCTGTGGTTGGAGCTGCAGTGGTGGTAGTTGGAGCTGCAGTGGTGGTAGTTGGAGCCGCTGTGGTTGTGGTTGGAGCAGGTGTGGTTGTAGTTG
>NW_015126038.1:0-450 GCF_001443285.1 Poecilia latipinna | reverse complement strand
GTAACAATAAGTTGTTTCTCCACCATTAGCACAGTTAGCAATGAGTGAATGAAGTTGATTGACTATGCTATGACTGTTGCTCATGGGGAGACATTTCAGTAATCTAAAACTAATAGAAAAAATTTAAGCAACTTACTTGCATACTGTATGCATTGCAGACTGTATGCATACTGAATTTTACTCTTGTATGTAAAATTCATGAGCAGTAAATATTGTACTTGTTATCAGTATTGGACCAAAGAAAGCAAGGCAGTTGCAAGCCTTTGAAATTGTGACACTTTTGATGGGTCAGATAGAATCAAGAAATTGTAACAGCAGCTGCGTGAGGGGAGGCCCAATTAAATTTTTTTGTCAGGGGGCCCAAGATTCCTGGCAGCGCCACTGCTTCCACTGACTCAGTAACAGGTTTTACTGCATACCAGAAACAATCTAAGGCCATAAAATCATCCA
>NW_015126037.1:0-450 GCF_001443285.1 Poecilia latipinna | reverse complement strand
CTGTATGTGTTCTGCAGTCTGAACGGACAAACGACCTGAAAGTGTTCCGCATGCGCAGTAGAGGGCACAATAGCATCAGCGTTCTCAGTGTTCTTCCCACTTCCCACTTGCGTGTATCAGGACGCAGAATTTGTTGAGTATTAGTGACGCTCCATTCGGATGAATGCGGCCTGGACGTTAGATCGCATTTGAATCAGATACGTATCGGATATGGGTCGGATTCGAAAAGAAACCGACCTGTGCTGTTCAGACTGTCATGAAAAGATCAGATACAGGTCGCATTACGTCAAAAAAATAAAAAAAATAAAAAAAATAAAAAATCGGTCACTTTATTCTGCAGTGTGAACGCACCCTAAGTTTATTCTACTTGGCGTCGCTCTTGTTCTACATTTTATAGAAGTCTTTAGCCAGCTAGCAAACGTCTCGACGCGTGATGTCATTACCGCTTCT
>NW_015126036.1:0-450 GCF_001443285.1 Poecilia latipinna | reverse complement strand
GTGTTATTTCGTTTTATTACCTTTGCATGTTTCTTGTGAAGAGCTCAGATAGGACGGTGTTTACAGCAGTATGTACAGGCGGATCAGTTGCTCGGCTGTCTGGCTCTGGTCTGCTCTCTCGTTCCCATAAACTCTTTCAGGCTGAATATAGAAGTGATTCCATGGAAATAACTCAGGGGGGCGCCTTTATTTACCATCCGTATCCCCGGTAGTTTTAGGCTGATCCGGAGTGAAGTGAAGGCTGCAAACTTTGCTGTGCGGCGCTGGTAGCGACAGATATTTACAAGCCATCTTCTTAATTCAGGATCGCTTGGAAATTAACGAAAACTTAAAAGCCCATTATATTAGGAAGACAACAATGTTAATAGTATTGTTTTTTTGCATCTGAAATACAACTTGGTCTTTTCTACCAGTCATGGTAACTCAAAGCGGAAAAAAGTGAGCCGCATT
>NW_015126035.1:0-451 GCF_001443285.1 Poecilia latipinna | reverse complement strand
TACGACATAAAAACAATGAGATACTTGACGGAGTTTGGCTACATCGAGGCTCACTGCAGTGAAAAAGACATACGGAGGATCAGACAGCAGGTAAAGCAGCGCACAGCTACAAACACTCACCCGGATTAGCATGACGGTCAGAAAGCTAAACAAATAACCCGCAAAATTATTTAAGTCTTCGAGCTGCGATGTCAGACTCTGGTTCTGCTCTCCTGTTGAACCGCTGCTACGCTACAGGTAGTAATATCTGACAGGCTACAGGTAGTAATATCTGACAGGCTACAGGTAGTAATATCTGACAGACGGAGCTTCGCTTCTGCTCCACCTGGTAGTGACTCTCACACCGAACCTGCTTAAAGCTGCAGCATCTAACCTAAAAAAATAAATTTTACATATGTATTAAAACTTTCGCTGTCCTAACATGAGACAGATAATCTCTGAAAAAATAATC
>NW_015126034.1:0-451 GCF_001443285.1 Poecilia latipinna | reverse complement strand
GCCGGGAAACCTATAGGTCTCGCCACGAAGCCCTGGAGGGCATCCGGGAGACCAACTTGACTCACCACATTGCCCTGGAGGTCAGACCAGAGACCAACAGGCCTTGCTATGAAGCCCGGGAGGCAGGCCGGGAAACCGCCAGGACCCACAACAAAGCCTTGGAGGTCAGCCGGGAGACCTATAGGTCTTGTCACGAAGCCCTGGAGGTCAGACCGGAGACCAACGGGACTCGCCACGAAGCCCTGGAGGTCAGACCAGAGACCAGCGGGCCTTGCTATGAAGCCCTGGAGGCAGGCAGGGGAACCGCCAGGACCCACAACAAAGCCTTGGAGGTCAGCTGGGAGACCAGCGGGACTCACCACAAAGCCCTGGAGGTCAGACCTGAGACCAGCGGTACTTGCTATGAAGCCCTGGAGGCAGGCCTGGAAACCGACAGGACCCGCAACAAACC
>NW_015126033.1:0-451 GCF_001443285.1 Poecilia latipinna | reverse complement strand
AATATGCTGTTTACACAGAACTGATAGTAACGCTTGAGTTCCACATATTCCCGTATGAAGTATAATACCGTGTTTCCCCGATAGTAAGACGTATCGGGGGTTTCAGGGGGGTCGGCTAATATAAGCCGTACCCCGAAAGTAAGACATATATATGTCTTACTTTTCGGGGAAACACCTCTCATCTAGCTGCGCGCCGCCTCCTGCCCACGTCCGCACCGTCCCCCTCTCCATACGTCGCCGCGTCTGCCACCTCCCTCTGATCTTAATGAGCGCCGCCTCCTGCCCACTTCCGCACCGCCCCCCCTCCATACGTCACCGCGTCTGCCGCCTCCGTCTGATCCAAATGAGCGCCGCCTCCTGCCCACGCCTGCGCCGTCCCCCTCTCCATACGTCACCGCGCCGTCCCCCTCTCCATACGTCACCGCGGCGTCCCCTGCACTTGTCACTGCCG
>NW_015126032.1:0-451 GCF_001443285.1 Poecilia latipinna | reverse complement strand
AGAATACCACAAGCAAATGGCAACCTCGATGAGGTCACAAGGAAAGGAGCCACAGCCAAATACCTCCAACGAATAAGGCAAGTCCTGAGAAGCCAGCTCAATGGCAAGAACAAGATCTGTGCAATAAACAGCTATGCCTTACCAGTAATCAGATACCCTGCCGGAATAATTAGCTGGCCAATGGAAGAGATAAAGGCCACGGATGTTAAGACTCGGAAGCTGCTAACCATGTCTCAGCACCCTGAGACTATACACGAGCCGTAAGGAAGGAGGCAGAGGACTAGTGAGTGTGAGAGCCACTGTCCAAGATCCATAAATACATCAAGGACAAAGCCTCAACGGACGATGTGCTCAGCGAATGTCTCAGACAATGGGGAACAGAGGACGAGGTGCTGGAGGAACCATCATGGGAGGACAAGCCCCTACATGGGATGTACCACCGACAAATAAC
>NW_015126031.1:0-451 GCF_001443285.1 Poecilia latipinna | reverse complement strand
TTGATAGGTATTTTGTCAAACCTACATAAAAAAGAAAGAACCACAGACAACGTATATGAGTTTTCAACCAAACTTCTGCAGAAGGAGAAGACACAGTGAACTGCTTCTCCAAGCCGCTCACCATGTGTTCTGCAAATCTTCAGTTGTTTGTCTCTTTTATTAGCAAGAAGGGTGTGAAAAGGAATGGAGAGGGTGAAACCCCACATCCTATCACAGTAGGATGTGAATTCAGAAACAAAGAGGGGAGACACAGAAATTTAATTAACACACAGATAGGTTTACAGCTCAGGAGTATCCCAGGAAGATCTGAGTCACCATCTGTAAAAACATGCTTGAGATTAAGGAAGATTTAATTGTGTCTCCAGTTTCAACAAATTTGAACACTAAACTTCTAAATAGAAAAACAACTAGTAACATAAAATTACAAATGTAAGAATGATAAACATAATTC
>NW_015126030.1:0-451 GCF_001443285.1 Poecilia latipinna | reverse complement strand
AATCAGTATTATTGTGATTTTCTGTTTAAAGTGTTTTCTTCCTTATGTGTGTATAAACTGACCTGGAGGTTACGACTGTCTGTTTATCTTCATGTGAGACAGTCAAACTCTGTGGTTCTCAGACCTTAAATTCTTCTTGTGTTATCTACCCTTTTCTTAGTTGATAGTTTGACCTAGAGCTGAACTGGGCTCAGACCGTAGATCAGATATCACACCTGGAACTGAGTTGCTGGTTTGTTTAGGTTAAATGTTTTACGACCTCTGTTGTTTTCCTGACTGCTTCCTGTGACTGTTTTTCTTTGACAATAAAAGAAGGAGCTCACGTGAAAGCAGATCAGAATTCTCTGTGAACGGCTGAAGAAGTTGTTGATGGAGATTTCTCCTTTTGCAAAAGTTTTTGTCATAAAATTCATATACGTTGTCTGTGGTTCTTTATGTAGGTTCGAGAAAA
>NW_015126029.1:0-451 GCF_001443285.1 Poecilia latipinna | reverse complement strand
ATAATTTGAAAACAAGTGTGACATCATAAAGCCACTTCTTCCCAAGGTACTGCTGGGATTTGAACCCAGGATCTCCTGTTTACAAGACAGGCACTTTGCCCAACTAAGCCACAGTACCTTGCAATTGTTGAAATCACACTTTCTCTAAATGTCACGATATACTCCAAAACTGAATGCAAATAATACAAATAGCAGTATGATGTCATAAGGCAACATATTTCAAAGGTACTGCTGGGATTTGAACCCAGGATCTCCTGTTTACAAGACAGGTACTTTGACCAAATAAGCCACAGTACCTTGCAATTGTTGAATTCACATTTCTCTAAATGTCATGATATACTCTAAAACTGAATGCAATTAGCAGTATGACGTCATAAGGCCGCATCATTCACAGGTACTGCTGGGATTTGAACCCAGGATCTCCTGTTTACGAGACAGGCACTTTGACCAA
>NW_015126028.1:0-451 GCF_001443285.1 Poecilia latipinna | reverse complement strand
TTTGATAAAGGAAAAGCCTCTCAGACTCTGAGCCCGACAGCACCAAACTATTTTTTTTACAATTAATTTAATTTCACATAATTATCGCGGTAGAAGCCATTTGTTTGTTAAACACTTAATGAAACATTTGCCGTGTTTGATGTTTGTTGTAAATGACTTATAGTCACATAGAACGAGGTAATTAGTCCAAGTTAGTCGTTTATTGAACGTTCGGAAATTACAGAAGCTGTGAGGCGCCACAGCAAAGGTAAAACAACCCGAACAGGTGATCAACTCTTAATCACTCGCACCTTTTTATTCTCCGGCTCTCTCTGTCGTTTAAGCACAGCCGTTGCCATGGCAACCTCATGCGCTCCCCAAGCCGACAAGGGATTACGTTAAAAACATTCCGTCCGTTACGATATCAGGTTTTCAGGCTTGATATTTATTTTTGCGATTATTAATAAGCCTC
>NW_015126027.1:0-451 GCF_001443285.1 Poecilia latipinna | reverse complement strand
CAACCTGTGAACAACAGGTTAATTGCGTCATAAAATGCTTATCGTATAAAACATCTGTTAAATCTGCGTCATAAAATGCTTATCGTATAAAAACATATGTTTTGATTAAAATTAAGTTCTTATCAAAATAAAACAGGCAGCATTCTGGAACCTTCTCTTTTATATCATATAAATCAAGTTCTTATCAAAATAAAACAGACAGCATTCTGGAACCTTCTCTCTCTTGCATCATATAAAATTAAGTTCTCTCTCTTGCATCATATAAATTAAGTTATCAATGTAAAACAGACAATGTTCTGGAATATTCTCTCTCTCTTGCATCATAGAATTTCTTATCAATAATAAAACAGACAGCATTCTGGAACATTCTCTCTTGCATCACAATAAATTAAGTTCTTATCCATATAAAACAGACATGATTCTGGAACCTTCTCTTAAATCAATTGGTTAA
>NW_015126026.1:0-451 GCF_001443285.1 Poecilia latipinna | reverse complement strand
ACAACCACCACCACAACCACTACTACACCCACAACCATAGAATCTACAACTGAAACACCAACTACAACCACTACAACTACCACAACAACCACTACAACCACACCCACAACCACAGAATCAACGACAACTGAAACTACAACTGAAACACCAACTACAACCACTACTACAACTACCACAACAACCACTACAACCACACCCACAACCACAGAATCAACGACAACAACTGAAACACCAACTACAACCACTACTACTACAACTACCACAACAACCACTACAACCACACCCACAACCACAGAATCAACGACAACAACTGAAACTACAACTGAAACACCAACTACAACCACTACAACTACCACAACTACTACAACCACACCCACAACCACAGAATCAACGACAACAACTGAAACACCAACTACAACCACTACTACTACAACTACCACAACAACCACTA
>NW_015126025.1:0-451 GCF_001443285.1 Poecilia latipinna | reverse complement strand
TTCAACTGTATCAGCCTTGGTGCACAGAAAATAAGCACATTCTCTCCACCTACTGTCTGAAACTGGTAAAGCAACAAGTTTCAGACAGTGGTGCGCCGGTGGGAGATTCCTCCCACCGGCGCACCACTGCGATGTGATTTCTTGAAATCTCAGAAAAACCGCAATCAGGCTATAAAAATATAGCTCAGGTCTCTCTTCTTCTTTTGTATCAGAAAAACAACAACTCGCGTTAGGTCGCATGTAACGAAGCACAGCACGTAGCTCCTGGAGGCGGGGCGCTACACCCCCCCACCACCAGGAGGCGGTACCCTGCAACAGAGCCAAGTGGGCCGGTGGAAACGTGGTCGCTCCGAAACAGAGCCGAGCCGAGCCGGGTTGTTGAAGTAGAGCCGGTGGAAAAGGGACATAAGCAGCTTCTTAGGGCCCCAGGGCCAAGGGGCCCCTTCAGAGG
>NW_015126024.1:0-451 GCF_001443285.1 Poecilia latipinna | reverse complement strand
CTTTTTGTTGTGTTTTTCTGTTGCAGAATGAAGTCCAATCCTTTCTGGGTGTGCCGGGATGTGAAACCGTGAGCGCCTTCCACGATTGGTGGACCGAGTTAAAGCTGAAACGCCACACTGAAGCCTCCTGGGCACTGTCGGGGTTTCCTATCGAGCTGCGCCGGCTCTACATCTGGACACACGCAGAAACTGATTTGACGTTGATAGGTCTCACTATAGCGAAAACTGATCTGATTCAATTTCATTGATCTCATTGCATTACTGCATTTTTATGATTACTTATTTTATTTTAATAGAGTCATTACATTTTAGTTATATGGAATTTTAACACATTTAATAATGTTAGTTTCATAATATCTTTAGGTTTTGATTGTACTGCCTGTAACACTAATTTATTTCATTGGCTTGCAAATTCAAAATGTGCCCGTTTTATATTCTATGCCCTTAACAT
>NW_015126023.1:0-451 GCF_001443285.1 Poecilia latipinna | reverse complement strand
GGACCGGGTCCGGCTCAGTTCCAGACCGGATCAGGACCGGGTCCGGATCAGGTCCAGACCGGATCAGGACCGGGTCTGGATCAGGTCCAGACCGGATCAGGACCGGGTCAGGACCGGGTCTGGATCAGGTCCAGACCGGATCAGGACCGGGTCCAGATTGGGTCTGGACCGGGTCCGGATCAGGTCCAGACCGGATCAGGACCGGGTCCAGATTGGGTCTGGACCGGGTCCGGATCGGGTCCGGACCGGATCAGGACCAGGTCCAGATTGGGTCTGGACCAGGTCAGGACCAGGTCCAGATTGGGTCTGGACCGGATCAGGACCAGGTCCAGATTGGGTCTGGACCGGGTCAGGACCGGGTCTGGATCAGTTCCAGACCGGATCAGGACCGGGGCCGGATCAGGTCCGGACCGGATCAGGACCAGGTCCAGATTGGGTCTGGACCAGGTCA
>NW_015126022.1:0-451 GCF_001443285.1 Poecilia latipinna | reverse complement strand
TGCAGCCGCTGCAATTCCTAAAAACAAGCGACAAAAACTGATCTAATCCCCTGTGTTCGCAAAACGTGATATTTATAACAGTCGTCAAACTGCGGATCCTACAGCATATTTAAAATAAACGATTGACCAATATTAATAGAAATTTGCCCTTTCTTGCATCTTGACAAGACTAACAGAAACTAAACTGTTTATAGATTTGTATCATTGAGAATTTATCAAACATCAGTTTTCTAAGTCTTTTTTAAGTCATATTTAGTAGATATATCTAATAACAAATGATGGCGCTAATATTTTCGTGACAGACTTGTCTTTGTCCTGTATTGGGATAAAATGGTTTTCTGGACACAGTGCATATCAATTGATATGCATATCAGTAATGCATATCAATTAGCAGGAGTTTGAAAGACGTAAAAATAATTAACTATACTACATTAAGAAATTGTATTTAAGC
>NW_015126021.1:0-451 GCF_001443285.1 Poecilia latipinna | reverse complement strand
TCTGTCTGGCCCCGTTGCTATGGTAATTAATGATCTGCACCTGGGCTGGCTCTCTACGTCAGACAGGGTGCTGGAGACAGAGTTTCTATACTTGTGAGACACACAGCGTCGGTTTCAAGAACCCTGACAAAAAACCATAAGCTCTAGCAACATTTTGAAAACATTTTACGGGAGCAGGCATGTTTATCTGTCATGACCGACTTTGAGATCAATAGGGCGATATTTGTGCCTGTGAGGGGGAATCCCACTAAAAGTAATAGTTCCCTTCTTGGGATCAAGCTGAATGTTTTGATACCATTTTTGTGGGGGTACGGGTTGCAATAACGGTGATGGAAGAAAAATAAATAATAAAGATATAGCTTGTTGGGTGTAGAACAGTAGGTTCCTGCCATGCATTGCATAGCAGGCCCCAATAAAATAAAAATATTAAAAGTATTCCATATAAAGTTAC
>NW_015126020.1:0-451 GCF_001443285.1 Poecilia latipinna | reverse complement strand
TCTTTTCATCCCCCGATTTTATCCTTTGGTTGGTTTTTTTTGGTGAAAGGCCTTTTTGTTTTGCGTAAATTTTTTTTTTTTTTTTTTTTTTTTTGCTTGATTGCTCATTGGAGCATTGTTTCATTAGAACTGTTGGTGTTTGTTACCTGGGCAGTCACCGGGGTCGCAACAGCTGATTGCAGTTTAGTACGCCCCACTCTCTTCCCAAAGGTAACTTGATCGCTGATTTTGTGCAAGCTCTGGCACTTTTTGTATTGATATGGAGTTTCAAATGAAATTAATCAAAATGGGATGTAGCTACATTTTAAATGATATTGCGCAATATATGTATTTATTGTTTTCTCCTTCACTCTGAGTATTTGAGTTAATTTATTTTTCTTGATTTTGAAAGTGAACTTTGATTTCAACTTTAAATTGATTAGTTTGAAATATGATTGATATTCTTTTTGTT
>NW_015126019.1:0-451 GCF_001443285.1 Poecilia latipinna | reverse complement strand
ACGCTTGACCCTGACATCACTTCCCCCCTACTGAAGTTCAAGCCCAAAAGAGCTCCTGGAGTTCAGCCACCTCTAAATTCCCACCTCTCAACTCCAGGTGAAATTTTCTCCCGCTTTTTTGATGAAGTTTTGAAACTTCTGTGCAACAATTCAAACAATGCAGTGAGAAATCATCGCAGTGGAAGAAATTTTGCCTGGAGACAGATCACTATAGAGGAGATTAAGAAATACCTGGGTTTGTTGCTGTACATGGCATTGCTGGAGCTCCCAAAGGTTTCAGATTTTTGGAGGAAAAATAAAATTTTCTACATGCCCTTGCCCTCCACTGTCATGTCCAGGAACAGATTTATGTTTATTTCTTCAAATCTTCATATCACTGATCCAGCAGAGGATGCACTGAATGATCAGAAGGGGACAGGAGAGCATGACTGTCTCCACCGGGTACGACCTC
>NW_015126018.1:0-451 GCF_001443285.1 Poecilia latipinna | reverse complement strand
CAAATAACACAGGAAAGACAAGAGAAAGTTAGATTCTGAATACTCGCGAGGAGAACAGACAGAGATGTGCTTCCAGTTACAAATCTCCTACTGCTCTGAAAGCACATTTGCCTGCCCCTCTCTTTTTATTGTCTTTTTATTGATCCCTAATCACAGAGAGTGCTGTAACTCTAAAGGGAGGGGGAAAACACTTCATCACACAGTCACAGCGCCAAGATTATCACTAACTAACAACACAATCTATCTCACACTAGCTTATCTAGTTCCTGACCCAGGATCAAACAGGACAAGTTGTGAATCTTCACGGCGATGGTTTTATAGCTATCTAAGAGGTCAAAGTAGGGCGTTCTGTGAAGAGCTGATGTCACTGCTCTTCTTCAGAGAGGCCCTCTGAGAAAGGAAATCAGAGTGATTAACAATGCAGAAACATTCCTTAAAACATATGACTAAA
>NW_015126017.1:0-451 GCF_001443285.1 Poecilia latipinna | reverse complement strand
CATTGTAACATAACCACTATGTTTGTTTGTTTTTTTTCTGTATAAAATACATTGAAGAGAAAATGTATCATCTGATTGGTATAACAGTTGCTGTTACTTCTTTGCAGAATTATTCAGTTTCCACTTTTAAAACTGATTTTTGGGCAGGTCATGCTGATTTGTAGGTGTGGCTGAGATTTAATGTATAAAAAGGGGCGTGTGCGGCGGCGCGGGGCGGCGCAATCAAAGTGGAAGACGCTCACCGTCAGATCCGTGCAGCGCGAGACTTGAATTAATTGAACGTTTAGAACAAATAATAAATCAAAGAAAGGAGGTAAAACGGAAAATGAAAGTTCGCCCCAGCGCCGCGGATCGGGCGCTTTAGGAGCTGGATTGGAGCTTGTGCACAGGAAACGCCGCCAGGTGCAGGAGGACGCCAATTGGCCAGAGGACGCCGACGGAGCGAGAGGAC
>NW_015126016.1:0-451 GCF_001443285.1 Poecilia latipinna | reverse complement strand
GTCTCTTTATGAAGAAGACAAGCAAAATTTTCCATTTTTGCAGTCAAAAATACTCTAACTGTAAGTAGTTTGTAGCTATTGCGTTTGTAACACAAAGAAAATTGAACAATTTTGCTTCAAAAAAATGTTTCATTTTTATTTCTTGTAAATACACATTGAGTGTTGAATGCACGGACTTGAAAATACAATAAATCTATTGAATAAAGTATTCTGCTCGGGGATTTCAAGAATGATCAAAATAGCACAAAAAGAAATGTCATTTTGGACAAGTTTACTTTTGAGGATGTACAGGTGTTGTCCAAGTGTGCCATTTGGAGTCTCCAAATGGCACACTTGGACAACACCTGATATACAAACTTCAAATGACTGTAACTCCTCGGTGCGTCAACATACAGTCATCAATGAGGCTCTAATGAAAGATAATGACCAGAGGAATCCTCTGGTAGACACA
>NW_015126015.1:0-451 GCF_001443285.1 Poecilia latipinna | reverse complement strand
TTCATGTGTGACCTGTGGAAAATGTTTTAGTCAAAAACAGCATTTAACTCGGCACATGAAGCGTCACACAGGTGAAAAGCCGTTTTCATGTGGGAACTGTGGAAAACGTTTTGGTCGCAAACCGGATTTAACCAAGCACATGAGGATTCACACTGGTGAAAAGCCGTTTTCATGTGTGACCTGTGGAAAAAGTTTTCGACACAAAGTTAGTTTAACTCAGCACATGATGATTCACACTGGTAAGAAGCCATTTTTATGTGTGAACTGTGGGAAAAGTTTTCGTGACAAACTTAGTTTAACTCAGCACATGATGATTCACACTGGTGAAAAGCCGTTTTCATGTATGAACTGTGGAAAAAGTTTTAGTCAAAAACTTAGTTTAACTCGGCACATGATGATTCACACTGGTGAAAAGCCGTTTTCATGTGTGACCTGTGGAAAAAGTTTTCGA
>NW_015126014.1:0-451 GCF_001443285.1 Poecilia latipinna | reverse complement strand
CGCAGCGCCCTCACCTTGTCGTTGTAGTAGCATAGCGCACTCACCTTGTCGTTGTAGTAGCATAGCGCACTCACCTTGTCATAGTCGTAGCGGTAGCATAACGAGCTCACCTTGTCGTAGTAGTAGCGTAGCGCACTCACCTCGTCATAGTCGTAGCGGTAGCATAGCACGCTCACCTTGTCATAGTAGTAGCGCAGCGCGCGGCTCAGCTTGTCGTAACAGTAGCATAGCGCCCTCACCTTGTCATAGTAGTAGCATAGCGCCCTCACCTTGTCGTAGCAGTAGCGCAGCGCGCTCAGCTTGTCGTAGCGGTAGCATAGCACGCTCACCTTGTTGTAGTAGTAGCGCAGCGCCCTCACCTTGTCGTAGCGGTAGCATAGCACGCTCACCTTGTCATAGTAGTAGCGTAGCACGCTCAGCTTGTCGTAACGGTAGCATAGCGCCCTCACCT
>NW_015126013.1:0-451 GCF_001443285.1 Poecilia latipinna | reverse complement strand
GAAACTGGGACAAAACGGGTCAAACTGGGACCAAGCGGGTCAAACTTGGACCAAACTGAGACCAAACGGGCCAAACTGGGACAAAACGGGTCAAACTGCGACCAAACGGGCCAAACTGGGACCAAACAGGTCAAACTGGGACCAAACTGGGACAAAACGGATCAAACTGGGACCAAACTGGGACCAAACGGGTCAAACTTGGACCAAACTGGGACCAAACGGGTCAAACTGGGACCAAACGGGTCAAACTGGGACAAAACTGGGACCAAACGAGTCAAACTGGGACCAAACGGGTCAAACTTGGACCAAACTGGGACCAAACGGGTCAAACTTGGACCAAACTGGGACCAAACGGGCCAAACTGGGACCAAACGGGTCAAACTGGGACCAAACTGGGACCAAACGGGTCAAACTGGGACCAAACTGGGACTTCACCGTGCTGATTATGCAT
>NW_015126012.1:0-452 GCF_001443285.1 Poecilia latipinna | reverse complement strand
CACATATGTCAGAGTCAAGGCCCGTGGGCCACATCCGGCCCGCGAGAAGGTTTTTTACGGCCCCTGGGATGATCTTGATTTATTATTAGAACCGGCCCGCAGACCGCAGCAAGCCGGCACCCCGTCTGAAAAAAAATATCTTCCTTATTTGAACTGTAAGTAGTTCTTTAAATGTTCTGTGAGATGATGTACTTACCCATGTATCCATAACAACCGGAACTTTCAATATCCACCAAGTTATTGCCGAAATATACCGTCTATTAAACGAGTGCCCCCCGGATTAATTACACTCTCTGCAGCTGCAGCTGCGAAGTTACCGTATTAACCCGATACTTGCTGGAAAGTGCAACGTCTCCCCTTTCAGAAACCGTTGGAATTTTTCCACTTAGCGCTACGTGTGGTGGAATTACGGTACTGCAAATTTAGATGTGTCGCCGGCGACACATCTAAAT
>NW_015126011.1:0-452 GCF_001443285.1 Poecilia latipinna | reverse complement strand
TTCAATGGGATTCCCACGGAGTCGGAATATTTTGAGGCTTGGGTTTGTCGCTTTGTCCTTGGGAGCGGGGTCGGTGGAGCCGTTTTGGTTCCAGCTGCTTGTTTGCTGTTCTTTGGCGGAGCAGGTGTTGAAGTTGAAGGTGGGTTTCGGCTCAGAGCCGGCCACGCTGTTTCGTCCAGGTGAGGGGTTCTCCCCGTTAGTCGTCTCATGGGATCTGCAGTGTGAGACTTTTGTTTTGGCTTGGCGCCCTGAGCGATCCAGGGCAAGCTGCTTGGTGCAGGGTGTACGACCTCACCACTGATTTGAGGAAGAGTTGTTTCATTTCCACAGGTGGCGTTGATCTCAAAGTTCACCTCCAGCCGTTGAATCTTCGTTTCTAAAAACTGAAGTCGTTGTAGAATACTGTTAATGTCCTTGGGGTCGGACGGGGGCATTTTGCCCTAGCTCAACTT
>NW_015126010.1:0-452 GCF_001443285.1 Poecilia latipinna | reverse complement strand
GTGAAACAAAGAAGCTGACATTTATACCTGAGGCAAGTTCCAACACTTACACCAGTTAAAGGGGTGATCAAAAATAAAAAACAACAAACACTACTTACAAAAAACCTAACAAACAATAAATGATCCCAACAAATATTTACATGCATGCAAATTATTAAAATTAAACTAATCTAAAGTCAATCAAAAGTAAATATAACTAAATATAAATCTCAGAGTATTACCTCTCTTAATGGAAAATGGTATGCTCCAGGAGCATTTGTCTCCTTTTCTGCTCCACCTTGCTGAGACACACCCAGAAAGGCAAGTACTCAATTAACTCAAATTGAACCAATCTAAATCAGAAACAAACTGACATTTTTCCCCCACATTCTCTGAACAGGAAAGATGGCCAGTCTCCCTACCCAAAAAGAATGGTCACCAAATGTCACCATGTAACTGAAATAAAGAACTGA
>NW_015126009.1:0-452 GCF_001443285.1 Poecilia latipinna | reverse complement strand
CAATATTCCAACCAAGGCCGTGGGTGTTAACAGGTGGTTTTTGATTTGAACGCACTTCCGACTTAATTTGTTTGAAAAAATATATTCTTTATTTCTTGTAAAAATAGCGACAAAATAATTACCAAAAATGTCCTACAACTTAGTCAAAAATGAAAGTAAACTTAATATGACGTTTCAAGTACAAAAGGTGAAAAGTGAAAATGAAAGTGGTCAAAAAATCATTTACAAAAAACCTCCCATCCACACACCAAACATTTGCCAAACAATCGCTCCACTCAGCACCCGGTGTGTTTTAATTACTCAAATTAATGGGAGGGTCTAACCAATTACCAACATAATCAATTCAAATATACAAATTAACTACAGATTGTGGATCTAAACTTAACTTAAATAAATTCTAAACTTCCCAAAATAGAAAACTAAATTAGTAGAAATTACAAGTTGCAAACATT
>NW_015126008.1:0-452 GCF_001443285.1 Poecilia latipinna | reverse complement strand
CTTTAAAATGGTTAGTCCTTTGTTTAAAGTTGAAAATTTGGACAAGAACAAACAATGACAAAGAGGCAACATGTAGCGATTTGAAAGCAGGAATTTGTAAAAAGTTTCCCAGGACCCAAATTTTTTTTGTTAGTCTGTTTCCAGTTATTGGCAAGTGAATTTGTATATCTGTTAAACATTTAGATCTGAGCTAGCTAAATATTTAACTTCAAGTTCACTACACGTCAAGTATTTAGTTAGCAGTTTAGTTGGATATTTAGTTTAACAAGCTAACCTAAATATGTAGCTCTTTAGAGTGAAACTGTGGCATTTATTAATGAATAAAAACTGAACTCATATTTCTTTCTCAGATGGCAGGCTAAAATACCCAAATCATTGAAAATCATTACGTTGAAGCGATACGGCAGTGCTAAATGTTTTGTTGAGTATTTGAAGTATGTCTGTTATACTCT
>NW_015126007.1:0-452 GCF_001443285.1 Poecilia latipinna | reverse complement strand
TTGTTACGACCCGGCTCGTGAGCCGTAACAAAAGCCAGGGAGACACGGCCTTCAATAAAAGAATACGCTCTTTATTGAACAACCCAAACAAATAAACAGAGCCAAACAGCGACAAGCGGGTGGCCCCCCTGTGGTCGATGGCATCTCTGAAGCCAGTGATGAACGGAAAAGTCCTGCAAAAGAAAAGAAAGGTCAAACAAACAAAACCTAACAAGGACGGGGTGGCCAGACAGGTAAGGGAAGAGCCACCTCTGCAGAGCAGAGCTGGGTAAAGAAGCCGACTCCCTCCAACCAGCTTCAACTCCTCTCTCCTCACGCGCTGAAGCAGGCTGCTTCTATAGCGATGACGCGCTGGCCCTGGCGAATCCTGGTCCCGCCCACTCTGCTCCGCCTCAGGACAAAACACAATAACTGACGGATCCCTCCACGTAAAGTGGAGGGGGACGTCACAG
>NW_015126006.1:0-452 GCF_001443285.1 Poecilia latipinna | reverse complement strand
ATGTAAAATAAGTAGTATTTTAAAAGAGCAGAAGAAATCTTATGTTTTTTGAACAATAACAATTTTTGTTGTTAACCTGTTGCTAAGAGATGAGCGTGTTTACTGGTAACCAACTGCCACAAAGTGAACATCAGATTTTTACTTTTGCAAAATTTACCAACTGTAAATGTCTTGTATCTAATCAGGTAAACATTGTTTTGAAAGAGTTTATGTTTTATAAACTATATAACTTATTAAATTGGTTTTAAGAGATAAGCGTTTTCTACTGGTAACAAAATGCCACGAAGTTTAAATCGAGATTTTTACTTTTGTGTTGAATGTGTTTAATATACCATTAATGACCAAAAGAATAAACTTTTCTGCAAAATTCACCAACTGCACAATTCTTGTTAGTGTAAAATAAGTAGTATTTCAAAAGAGCAGATGAAATATATTTTTTTAACAATAACAAT
>NW_015126005.1:0-452 GCF_001443285.1 Poecilia latipinna | reverse complement strand
TTTGAAAAATTTCAAGCCCTTTTTCCCTTTTTTTTTTTTTTTTTTTTTCCCTCAGAGGTTTTTTTAGAGACATTGATCAATAATTCTCCACATTCATCTGACCACGATGTATGTAAAAATAAGGGAACTGGGCAGCAAAATATCTTAAAAACAGATTTATCAAGCGTTAGCAGCAATCTGTGGTGAATGAAAAGCTTTTGAAACAGATAAAATGATCCAGCAAGTAGAGAAACAACAACACAAAAATTAAATAAAATTTCATAAAGGAATCTGAAGCTTGTATCAATTTTAGTACCAATACTGGTAGTGACCGCCCACCTCAAGCAAACATATAAATAATCAGATTTCTGACCTATGGTTCTATTTATATGATACGGCATCGTTTTTTTCTTTTTTTTTTTTTTTTTTTTGGGGGGGGGGGGGGGGTTGTTCCACCGGGCGACCTCTATATC
>NW_015126004.1:0-452 GCF_001443285.1 Poecilia latipinna | reverse complement strand
CTGCATTTACACACAGATCCGGTTACGAGTGCACAACTATTTTTGAGACTCATTTCACGCTTCCGGGAAGCTCCCAGATTTGTGTGTAGATGGTGCGTTTACATGCTAGTAAAAGCTGGGACATCTGAGTTTTGCTCTGAGTCTAGTGTTTTTATCCTCTGACGTTTCTCACTGTGCCGAAGTGGCAAATACGTTAGTTCGGTGGAAAACGGAATATATCAGCACTTCCTTATAATATCCTAAAATTATTTATAGACATATTGTGCATTTTTGAGTGGTACAGGAGACAAAGTGGTCTGAAAAAGGACCACTAGGTGGTGGAATGCTTCGCTGGCCGGAAAAATAGCCAGGAAAACCCAGAAGAGACGGAGCGTCCCGGTGGTCTGTCCTCTGAAGTAAGTAGGAGCTAAACCTGCAGGCTTTGCCCTCCGATTATAATGAGACATGGAGTA
>NW_015126003.1:0-452 GCF_001443285.1 Poecilia latipinna | reverse complement strand
AATTTCTGCAGTAACGTAATGAACATTACTATTTAAATTTTCACAAACAAACTCACTGCTCAAGCCACGGTGAAGTAACAGCTTAAGAGCAGGAAGGGATTAGGAGGGGGCCAGGGTGGCCTGGGGTGGCGAGGGGAGGTAGGAACGAGACAGGAGCGGGACAGGAATGGGTCAGGACCTGACGTGATCCACTCCCACCGGCTACAGCAGCACATGGTGCTCTGTGATACCGTCAGCTCACATAAGTATAGCGCCAAACACAGAGGGGATAACAGAGGGCAGGACTGCCATTAGGATTAACCACAGACACACCATCAGGTGACAGGTCTGCAGCCTGAGCCTCGACTAAATGGAAACACTTCATGGGCTCCAAACTTGTGGCAGATAATGAACCCCTAGAATAATATGAAGTTGTTTTGAAATCAGCTAAAGTTGTAACATTCATTTTCAGC
>NW_015126002.1:0-452 GCF_001443285.1 Poecilia latipinna | reverse complement strand
AAGATATAAAAATTATATTAATTATAATAGAACCAGAAAGGAGAACAGGAGGAGACTGATGTCAGGTTGATTTCTTTCAACGTTTCAATATTTTTTCATTATTTCCACACCATAAGGTTAATGGTTAGAAGACAATAAGAAAAGTGCTTGAGGAGAGGTTTAAAAATAAATTAGTGAAAATTTTTGCTACACAGTAAATAGAGTTGAGATGTATAATAATGTATACATCTGAAAATTAAGTTGTTTAAATTCTCATTCTGTATGATAAAAACATACTTTTTATA
This sequence comes from Poecilia latipinna, assembly GCF_001443285.1. Classification (NCBI taxonomy): domain Eukaryota; kingdom Metazoa; phylum Chordata; class Actinopteri; order Cyprinodontiformes; family Poeciliidae; genus Poecilia; species Poecilia latipinna. Next base: position 168 of record NW_015126002.1, on the reverse strand, counting down.
TTTAGTTCACATTCTGACACTGTACATTACTAAAGTGTCTGTTGTAAATCCATGAATCCATGCAGGAACATCAGGCTGCAGAGAGTCAGAGGGAGGCAGAGACAGAAACACATATCTGTAGATATTTTAGTTAAATGTTTGCGGCTGAAAATGACAGGAGAAAAAAAA
>NW_015126001.1:0-453 GCF_001443285.1 Poecilia latipinna | reverse complement strand
TATTTATGCAGCGCTATTCTATTACTGACGATTAGACAAACATTTTCTGCCGCGTGTCCTGGAGTAACAGAAACATACTGTAGTTGCTTGGATTGTAATTGGTGCGTTTTGCATCCTCTGAAAACAAAGATGTTAACAAATAAACTGGACACTATGCTGTACGTTTAGTGATATTTTCACAGTTGCGGTCTTGACTGGTCTTGAAATAATTTGCCGAGTCCTCAGCGCCCGAGACCGAGACAAGACCGAGACCAAATGCAGTCGAGTCCGAGACAAGACCGAGACCGTCAAAATATGGTCTTAAGACCGGTCTTAAGACCAAGACCAACTTCGAGTACCACAACACTGGTCGTCGGTGTTAAAAGCTGTACTGAGGTCCAACGGAACCAGCACTGTGTCTGGTTCCGTTGAACCAGACACAGTCTGTGGTCTGTATTTATATGGATATCATTG
>NW_015126000.1:0-453 GCF_001443285.1 Poecilia latipinna | reverse complement strand
GCCCGGGGGCCCCCGGGGGGGCCGGCGCCGGGGGGGCCCCCGGGCAGCCAGGGCCAGGACAAGGCGGCCCTGCTGAACCTGCTGAGGCAGCAGAAGCAGAGCAGCATGAGCTTCAGGCCACACCTCACACACCCACAGGTAGGACACACACCTCTACAGCGCCGGCCACAGCGCGGCGCCGGGCCGGCTGCTGCACGCACTGCGACTCTCTCCGGCCCTCGTCGGCCATTAAAGACCAGGTGGAGGGCCCCGGCTGGGCGATGAGTTTTAAGATGTTTCTGTCGGTCAGAGTGAAGCCTGGGCCTTGGCCTGTCACGATAACTAATTTTACTGAGCGATTAATTGTCTCAACAAATGATTGCGATAATCGGTAATATTGTTTGAAGACCATTTAAACTGATTTAATGGAAATTACATAATAATGCAAACAAAATCCTGCAAAAATAAATACAT
>NW_015125999.1:0-453 GCF_001443285.1 Poecilia latipinna | reverse complement strand
ACCCTTCTAGACTGGAACATGTCGCCGGCGACACATCCAAATTTGCAGTACCGTAATTCCGCCACACGTAGCGCTATCTGAAAAATTCCAACGGTTTCTGAAAGGGGAGACGTTGCACTTTCCAGCAAGTATCGGGTTAATACGGCAACTTCACAGCTGCAGCTGCAGAGAGGTAATTAATCCGGGGGGCACTCGTTTTATAGACGGCATATTGCGAAAATAACTTGCTGGATATTGAAAGTTCCAGTTGTTATCGATACATGGGTAAGTATATCATCTCACAGGACATTTAAAGAAGCTGGAGATAGGCACCAGCACCCCTCCCGACCCCACTGAGAGACAAGGGTGTTCAGAAAATGGATGGATGGATGGATGGACATTTAAAGAACTACTTAGAATTAAAATAAGGAAGGTTTATTTAGGCAGACGCTTGAAACTCCGGCGTAAAAGGGT
>NW_015125998.1:0-453 GCF_001443285.1 Poecilia latipinna | reverse complement strand
CTGCAGCTGCTGCCCCCCCAAAAGGACCTGTCCCCCGCCCAGCAGCTGCAGCAGCTGGCCGCCCAGCAGAGGGCGCAGCACATCCAGGGCAAGATACACAAACCGCCGCCGGGGGCCAAGTTCCACGGCCAGGGGCCTCACGGCGCCCCCGCCTGGACGCAGATGGTCAACAGCTCCCAGAGCCCCGCCCTCTACCCCTCCGACTTCGCACCCACCTCCCAGAAGCAGCTGCTGCTGCCCGCCCCGCCTGCCAAGGGTTCCCCGAAGGCCGGGGCCGGCGGCTACATGCCGGGGCCCGCCGGGGCCCCTGCCATGCTCCCGCACCTGTCCTCTGGGCCCCCGCTGAGCCACCCGGCCGCACAGAGCCCCACCACCATCCTCAACTACAAGAACACCATCCCTCTGTCGCACTACGAAGCCGGCCCCGGGGACCCTCGGGGGCCCGGGCCCCCG
>NW_015125997.1:0-453 GCF_001443285.1 Poecilia latipinna | reverse complement strand
TTGATCATTTTGACCTACTTCGGGACTTTTTAATGGCGTAGGGAACAGGCAATAAGAACACGGACCAACGACAAGGACCAACGACAAGGACCAACGACATGAACCAACGACATGAACCAACAGCATGGACCAACGACGTTCATCACATATGCAGCGAACGCATATGCAACATAGACATATGCAACGTAGACATGTGCAGCGAACACATATGCAGCGAACGCATATGCAACATAGACATATGCAACATCTACATATGCAGCGAACACATATGCAGCGAACGCATATGCAACATAGACATATGCAACATCTACATATGCAGCGAACGCATATGCAACATCTACATATGCATCATCTACATGCAACATAGACCAATGACGTAGACCAACGACACATAGCAACGACACATCTACACATATGACTTCTACTTATTTTTGATACAAATGGAACCCCATA
>NW_015125996.1:0-453 GCF_001443285.1 Poecilia latipinna | reverse complement strand
GTTGTCTGCGGTTCTTTAATATAGGTTCGAGAAAAAGTACCTATCAACTTCTTTGGTTCGCCGTTGGCCCCCATCTAGAACCGCCCCTGGGCTGCAGGTCTGTGTCTGGTGCACTGACCACTGAACAATGAATTCATAAAATATATCAACATTTCAAAATAAAACCTACAGAAACCCTAACAAACATTTTAAAGTAGGAAGTATTTATATACGGTTAATCTAATGTAAAGTTCTAATGTTCTTTAAATGATGATTTGTATTATTTTGGCTGATATTATCATACATTAAATAAGCAAATAATCAAACCAATATAGTCGACTAAAAGCACAATAAGAAACTTAATCATAGCAAAATGTTACCATATCAGGGTCTGCAGTTCCTCTCCTGAATCACACTTATCACAATGCGCCACAATTGACACTTTTTTTTTAATTGCCTGTGTTCATCCTCACT
>NW_015125995.1:0-453 GCF_001443285.1 Poecilia latipinna | reverse complement strand
GCAATTTTGACATGTAAAACTTAATTTTATTGTGTCATGTAGCGCAGGGTGCTGGTCTTGGTCTTAACTTGGTCTCGGGATCAGTGGTCTTGACTTGGCTACAACACTGCTCCGTTGCTCCTTGGTTGCATGTCCTCCCCTGCCCACTCTTTCAGTTGGATTTCTTTCAAAATAAAAGCCACCAGTAGCAAAAAAGTGAAGTTCATGCTATGTTAGGAGACAAGATGTTTCCATCCCTGAAATTATGATGCATAGAATCACATAGTCTAAACTATGTTCCAGAGAGAAAACACAATAATACACAATAAAAACACAATAAAAACATGTTTTATCTGTGGCATTGTTTATTAAAATGGCATGTTTCTGATGTACTAAAATTAAATACGATCGATTAAATACGATCTTAATGATATTATTGATTAGGTTATGCATTCAGCAAGTACCTTTACTTTT
>NW_015125994.1:0-453 GCF_001443285.1 Poecilia latipinna | reverse complement strand
ACCAGAACCAGAACCAGAAGCTGCTTCAGTCAGAGGTCAGAACGTCATCGGGTTCAGTTAGTGTCCAAAAGAACTCCCATCACTTCTGACCATTTCTTTCTGCAGAAACATCCTTACAGTGTTCTGGTCTCTGGCAGCTCACTCTGGACCAGAACCAGAACCATCTGGACCGTCAGCTGAGAGGGTTGGACCTCATTTCCAGCCTGCAGGTCCAACGGGCTGCAGACGATCTCTGAGGAAAGAAGCAGCTCCTGGTTCTACTGATAACTTCCTGTATCAGGATCAGCTGCAGGAAGTCTTCATGGAGAGACGCCAATGCAGTCAAGAGCTGCTGATTCTGGCAAAGAGGAATCATCTGGTCCTGGATGGATCCTCACTGAGTTCAGACAGAACAAAATCCCTGCAGAGCCTCTGATGAGTGGAAGACCACAGCATTTTATCTCCATTTCCCAT
>NW_015125993.1:0-453 GCF_001443285.1 Poecilia latipinna | reverse complement strand
AAGTCTGGGCCTCCTTACTTAGGCTGCTGCCCGACTCCTGAAAAAAGGAAGATGGATGGATGGATGGATGCACACACATACAAACACTCACATGCATGATACACATAACAGAATACAGACAGTAATATCAGTTCGCTAGTTTTGTTACGGTCTGGCTCTTAAACCATAACAAATAAAGGGGAAGCAACGCATGGGATAACTTAAGAGGGATTTATTTAACAAAAATCATAACTGGTGGGGAAGAAAAGGGAGAAACGGGGAAGAGTGGCAGGGAGACAGAAAGAATGAGCTGCTTAGTCAGAGAAAGTGGTGCATCTTAAGCTGGATCTGAGGTCATCTGGAGACACTGGCCAGCTGCGTCCACTTCCAATCAGCACCAATTAAGGAGTCCAAAACATGGATGTTAGAGACCCAGAGGAAAAGGCCTGGGGCCGTAACAGTTTCAAGACAAAG
>NW_015125992.1:0-453 GCF_001443285.1 Poecilia latipinna | reverse complement strand
TGAGCTTCTGTGATCCTGTCCTTCCTCAAGCACCAAATAATGGTCTTCAGGTTAGTTATGTGAATTTCCTTCTGTTGGATTATAGATTAGTTTGTGGTAATTGGGCTTCCTTTAGGTTCAGGATTGTGGTTGTGTTGGTGGTCCCATTTTGCTCTCTGGGAGTGCGTGTGGTCAGGCACGCGTCGTGGGCGTGGAGTTCTTAACCGAGGTCGGTGGGTTCATTGTCAGCTTGTTGGGCTCGGCGCCGTAGTTCACCTTAAATTTAGATCCTGAGTTGTTTGGGACTTGGCGGTGGATTGTTGTGGCTCCCTCCTCCTGACGCTTCCTGGTGGTCGCCACGCCAACGCCGTTGTGTTGTCCCCACTTTGCTTCATGCCTTTTCAGCTGGGTGTCATTTACCCGATTGATGATTTATTTTTATTCTGGCTAGGATTCAGCCGTTTATGGTGAGTC
>NW_015125991.1:0-453 GCF_001443285.1 Poecilia latipinna | reverse complement strand
TCCATAATCTTGAAGAGAATCTCACAGTACTAAAAGCAGGATTTACTAAAATTGCAATTATATTATTCCATGACAGATAATCTACACATGCATTTATACACAAGATTCCTGAGCTTAGCTGCACATGTGGGAACAGCTTTATGTACAAACATATGTCTAGCACTGCTCCATCTAGGCAGTTTGAGTAGGAGCCTCATGCCATCATTGTATGCCACATAGTTTCTGCAGGCTACTTTTTTTGTATCGTCACCACAGATGGGCCGTGTAATAATGTGATTCATGAATATGATTTATCGTTTTAGAGTCAAAGGAAAATTTCTTTGTTGATAGATTAAATAGTTTCATCTTATTTTTTTTCTATATATAAGACTCTACAACAAAGTCTCATGGCACTGTAAAAACAAAAAAATGAATTTTTGCTTATATCTGTTTAACAACCCTGGTTGTAACAAC
>NW_015125990.1:0-453 GCF_001443285.1 Poecilia latipinna | reverse complement strand
AAAAATTGTGATTTTCAAACTTTGAGTTTTGACAAATCAGGAAAATGTTTCACAAATCCCAAAAATGGTTATAAATATTCTGCTATCATAGCAGAATAATCTATTCCAGGTTTGAAGAGTCTAGGTGTTGTAGCTTTTTAATTAGAGCAGTTTTAGTGTGATCCAGATGCCAAAAAATGGTGGAACTGTAACTTTATTGAGTTTTCATAAATCAGGAAAATGTTTCACAAATCACTAATATGGTTTTAAATATTCAGCTATTAGAGCAGAATAATCTAGTCCAGGTTTGAAGTGTCTAGGAGTTGTAGTTTTTTAATTAGAGCAGTTTTAGTGTGATCCAGATGCCAAAAAATGGTGGCATTTATTGAGTTTTCACAAATCAGGAAAAGGTTTCACAAATCACAGACCAGGTTTTAAATATTCTGCTATTGGAGAAGAATAATGTAGTCCAGG
>NW_015125989.1:0-453 GCF_001443285.1 Poecilia latipinna | reverse complement strand
GTAGAAACTCTGTTTTGTAAATTGAAGATATTTTCAACATTTTTCCCAATTCAGTTGCATCATTTAGTGCAGAGGTTCCCAAACTGTGGGGCGCGCCCCCTAGGGGGGGCGCGGGAAGCCGTCTGGATGAAAAAACAAAAACAAAACATGAACACTGTATGCACTGGATTTTTACCGTAGAATGGCCAACTCTCTGTTATTCCTATGTCAATTTGATACAGTAGTGCTTCCACACTTCCCATATTTGTGTCCTCTGTCACTTTTATCAGCAGTTAAAACTGTTTAATCCGTTGTTAACATGTTGTAACCTGTTTTTCCGAGCCGCCTTTAAACGCAACATGAGCGCTACGACGCTGGGTTTCCACCTGTGAAGGAGACCTGCTGCTGCTGGGCGGAGCTACGTAGGTTTGTGTTAGAATCACGGCAGCAAACCAGCAAAACGCAAAGAACTTT
>NW_015125988.1:0-453 GCF_001443285.1 Poecilia latipinna | reverse complement strand
GGTTTTCTGGCTAGCCCAATGATGCACTCGGTGTTGTTATGCTGGCACGTCATACGCCAAGGCCTTGGGGTGACGTAGTTGTCAGGTCTCCAAAAAATCCCAGGCCAAATCATACGGTCTTTGGAGTAAACAGTGGCAATGTACTGGTATTTAATCCAGTAATTGTAGGACTCATTGAGGCAAGGTAAAACCCAGGCTTGCAGTTCCTCTTATTGGAGTCCCCACCATTCCCAATCCCAGGCACGATGGTCATCTTCGTACCAAGCTCGGAGGACCAACTTTGCCAAGGGGAAGGTTTCAGGATCGGGGCAGTAATATTTCCAAGTAGAGTAAAAGGTGTTACTGGTCTGCCAAAGGTCACATCGCGTAGAAGACATAGTCTTCACCCAGTCGGTGTTGTTGAGGCTGTCAAAAATTCGCCTAGCTACACATTTGTCAATCTTTGCAAAGTGG
>NW_015125987.1:0-453 GCF_001443285.1 Poecilia latipinna | reverse complement strand
TTCTTTTATTTCCAATTTTGACTTCCAATGATTCACTTTGTAATGGTCTCGCTATGGTGTCTTGTACCAAAACTAACCATCAGCCAAACTCCTTTCACACGAGTCAGGATTAATTAGATCTTCCTTTATTTCCATGTAGAATGGAGTGAAACTGCCAAAACACAAACAACTCAGGATGAGCTCAGAGCTGCAAACAGAAGTGTTTTACATTCAGATACATACATTAGAAGTATAACAACTGATACAACAGCTACCTCAGAATGCTATGAGCTGCAATGCTACGTAACGACCTGAGAAATCTTAGCAGCCTGCTAGTTGGCAATGACGTAGCACATAATCAAATCGCCCGCAGGTATTTCCAAAACTAATTCAATAAACAAGTTACTTCTTTTATCATATGTTAACATAAAGGCTCGTTTTGAAGTATAAGCTGCTACTTACAGGCATTGCTTC
>NW_015125986.1:0-454 GCF_001443285.1 Poecilia latipinna | reverse complement strand
AATATAATGTTTTCCTCAATAGCTTTCAGGTCATGTGACCTAATGACTCAAAATCACTTTGAAATAATTATAATAGTCCCTTTAATTGAGGCACAGACATTTGTTTTCCATTTTTAGCCATTTTCCATTTTTTAGGAATTTTTTTCATCAAAATTGAGGGGTTTTATTCAATAGCTTCCAGGTCATGTGACCTAATGACTCAAAATCACTTTGAAATTGTTCTACTAGTCTGTATAGATGAGGCACAGTGATTTGATTTCCATTTTTTAGGAATTTGTTTCATCAAAATTGAGTGTTTTTCCTCAATAGCTTCCAGGTCATGTGACCTATTGATTCAAAATCACTTTGAAATAATTATAATAGTCCTTATAAATGAGGCACAGACATTTGTTTTCCATTTTAAATCATTTTCCATGTTTTAGGAATTTTTTTCATCAAAATTGAGTGTTTTTCC
>NW_015125985.1:0-454 GCF_001443285.1 Poecilia latipinna | reverse complement strand
AAGAAACATGCAAAGGTAATAAAACGAAATAACACGGAGACATGAAGCAACACGGTCATATTTTTCTAAAAGCAGCAACTTTGAACCTGAACAGCTGAACCAGATCTCTGACACCAGAGCTGCGCTACTGTTAAGCTATGAGGCTTGTTGTGCTTCATCGTGCTTCGGAAGTAAAAAGCCCGAACCGTAACCTCCCCGTTAGTCTGTGACACTAACGACAATAAACACAGATAATATACTTGAAAATTAGGTAAAAACATTGTCCGTTAGAATGTTTAGATACTTAAATAGCACATTTTTACAAGAACAATGTCCGAGAATATTGCCTACTAGCATAAGCTAAGGTTAATGTTAGCCACAAAGTTTAAGTAAAACTCACCTTCGTAACGAGGCGTACATCTTAAAACCGTTCTCCAGCTTGCTTGTTGGGGCTTCGGATCGTTGTACATACCAC
>NW_015125984.1:0-454 GCF_001443285.1 Poecilia latipinna | reverse complement strand
GGATAATGGCTCGGCTCAGCTCGTTATCCGATTTCCTATTAAGAGCACAAAATGAAAATGGAAAAATGGATAACGAGCGTTCAATTTTGATTTTTATTATTTCATTTTTGAAAAGCAAGTAAGTAAAGTTTATTTATAAAGCTCTTTTCACAGACATACATGCTGTACAATAAAAATCAACCTTAAAAACCCTACAAAACACAAAACCACCGGTAGAAACACAACAAAATCAAGATATAAAAGTCTGGAAAAATAAAAATGTTTTTAGATGCTTTTTAAAAATCTCCACAGAGTCAGGAAAACGGACCTGCAAGGGCAAACTGTTCCACAGCCACCGACTGAAAGGCCTGGTCCCCTTTAGTTTTTAACTGTTCATGGAACAACCAAAAGATTCAGACTTTTCAGCGGGAATAAAACGGTGGAAGCGGACGAGCTGGCGCCGCTTGGAACCGTC
>NW_015125983.1:0-454 GCF_001443285.1 Poecilia latipinna | reverse complement strand
AGGAAGATGCTGAAGGTACAAATAGGTGAGCAATAAGAACAAAGGAGGATGCTGAGCATAGATATATAAAACTGAACATAAATCTGTATATTTATGTTCAGTGGTTCTGGTTTTAAGGTTTCTGGGGAAAAACAAACAATTGGCCAATCAGCATCGCTGAGTTCAATGTTTTTGGCGACTGGAAATATTTTATCTACCATAGAAAATGACAGGAAGTTTGTATCACTGTGGCTCCTGATAATGGCGAACAAGATAAGACTGAAGTCTCCATCTTGTTTGACTAAACAGGATTTTGCAGCCGGCTGCTCAGCCACAGCTTCACTGTTTTGCCACCTTTAGTTTCCATATTTCTCTGCTCTTTTCTGTTGTTTACTTCCTCTTTTCATCAGCCACCAACATTCATTTTTTGCTGACAATCAGTTCTGAACTTTGTGGTTTATTGACGGTTATGTTG
>NW_015125982.1:0-454 GCF_001443285.1 Poecilia latipinna | reverse complement strand
CAATCTGTAGAGACTCGCACAGAAAGAGAAACAGCAGTTAGACAATTTTATTGGACCGAGAATTTGGCGCTCGGACACCGGCGGAAGACGTGCGTGCTGAGAATCGCAGCAAGCTTGAATGATCGGCTCGAACGAAGCTCAGGTAGGTCTTCCCCCCAAAAGAGGGTGCCGGGCCGAGGCCATGCCGTGACCTGCAGACTTGTTTGAACCTTGTTAGGCGCACGGCAGCCAGCCTGCAAGCTCATGTCGAACTTTGTTAGGCGAGGCAAAGAAGCCGAGACCTGCAGGCTGATCGAACCTCATAGGCGCGACGGCAGCCAGCTCACAAGCTTATAGTGAAGCTTTGTTAGGCGGGTGGTGACGGCCGCAGACTACAAGATGATCGAACCATGTTAGGTGCGACAGCGGCCTACCTGCAAGCTCATATCGAATTTTGTTAGGCGGCGGTGATGGC
>NW_015125981.1:0-454 GCF_001443285.1 Poecilia latipinna | reverse complement strand
AGAGACATCGTCCCTCCAGTGTGTCCTGGGTCTTCCCCTCCTTCTGGTGGGACATGAACACCTCACCAGGGAGGCGTCCAGGAGGCATCCTGACCAGATGCCCGAGCCACCTCAACTGGCTCCTCTCGACGTGGAGGAGCAGTGGCTCTAGTCTGAATCCCTCCCGGATGACCGAGCTTCTCACCCTATCTCTAAGGGAGAGCCCAGCCACCCTGCGGAGGAAACCCATTTCGGCCGCTTGTATCCGCGATCTCGTTCTTTCGGTCATGACCCAAAGCTCATGACCATAGATGAGGGTAGGAACGTAGATTGACCGGTAAATTGAGAGCTTCGCTTTTTGACTCAGCTCTCTCTTCACTACGACGGACCGGTACAGCGCCCGCTTCACGGCAGACGCTGCCCCAATCCGCCTGTCGATCTCCCTCTCCCTTCTTCCCCCATTCGTGAACAAGAT
>NW_015125980.1:0-454 GCF_001443285.1 Poecilia latipinna | reverse complement strand
TTACAAAGTAATACACAGCAAAATCATCTGGGTTTATAGTAACATATATATATAGTACTCTGGTGATTTCTATGTGACCTTAGACAATGTCTGCACATGAGATGCCAGAACACTTTTTCTGCCAGTCGACCGATCCTGTGTGTGTGATCGTTGCTCCCGTCCATAACATACCCAACAGATGATGGTCAGAATCTGAACTCTCTGCTCACACTTCACTCCTGTTGATGATATCACATCAGTTCAAAACATATCAATGAAAGTGTAGTGTGATCATAATATGATTGTCTAAATGAAATGTACAGCATCCCTAATCAGAGCTGCAGATATGTATAGAAATATGTATAAAATATGATCTGATGAAAGTTAATGGACAGATCAAGTCCTTGATTTATGTTGTTGAATTTAAAAAAATTACAGATCAACCAGTCACAATTTGCTTTTAAAGTATTTTACT
>NW_015125979.1:0-454 GCF_001443285.1 Poecilia latipinna | reverse complement strand
CTCAGTCAAGAAAATACTGAGATTCAACTGATCGGTTTATGGCGTCCAACACACAACCAGCCTCTAGATCAGGGGTGCCCAAACTTTTTGAGAGCAAGATATACTTTTTCTCTCACCAGCCGCCTGAGATCTACCTCATGACACAAAGACATAAAAATTGCAAATTAAACTCTATTGACTCATTTTATATGTGAATATGCATCAGTTATAGCAGAAATAATAAAGTGACAGAAAAACTAATCCAGTTTTTTCCTCAGTGAGATTCTGACACTGGGAGCAGGTTACTGGTTTCTCAGTCAGAAGCTGGTTGCAGACCTGACGCCAGCAGGTGTCAGTCAGTCATGGTAGATCTGAAATTTGGTTTGATGACTGAAATATGAGAAACTGCAGACTGATAGGAGGAACCAAAGAGCCCAGTAAAGGTAAAGGCAAATCTTCTGAAGTTGGGATATAA
>NW_015125978.1:0-454 GCF_001443285.1 Poecilia latipinna | reverse complement strand
CCCTGGAACAAAAGGAACACAAAAGGAAACAGGACAGACAAGTTCAATTATTCCAAAAGAAATAAAATAAAACATGCAATGCAAAAGAAAATAAACACAAATTGGTAAACAACAAATACAAACGGTAAAAGAAAACACTTCAAACAATGGAACAAATCTTTGTCGTCATCCAGTTCCAAATGCCCTTGGATAAGGCCAGAAGAGTAATGCCCTGCCCACACAGCCTGCCCAACCAGCAACAAGTTTAGTTGAGAGCGGCCCAAACAATGGGAAGACAAGACAAGACAGCATAGCGTCCAAAGTGCTGCAGCTCCACACACATTCAGGTGCCTGAAACAGAAAACCCATTAATGGTGGATCCAGATAAAAGAAATCAAAAGCTAAACAGCAGGTAGCTTACCCAGAGGTGGAAACGCAGCCTAACCCGGGAGGAAGCGGGTCAGCAGGTGAGGAC
>NW_015125977.1:0-454 GCF_001443285.1 Poecilia latipinna | reverse complement strand
TGTTTTATTACCGACATTTTAAAATTGTCCAATTTTACTCACAACTTTATGAACTTTACATAAATTATCAGTTTACACATCAAAAGTGAACACAATGAACATGAAAATTTAAGTGTGACAATAAAACATGAAAGTGAGGATCAACGACAGAACATTCCCGTTCACTGCACCTTACAGAAACCTACAAAAAAGAACAATAGAGCAATTAAACAGAGAAAGCATTTGTATTTAAAGAGAACAGAAAAATGGCAAATAAAAAAATAATACTTACAATTTCAAGACGTTGTGGACTCGCCATGTATGTGACATCATCAGAACTGATGATGATTGGGACCGAATGCCTGGGGTGGAAAAACATTTCTGGGTGACTTCTTTGCCTGTTTATGTTAGAAGTAGAAAAAAATAGTCAGCAAAATCACAGAATCAGTTGATGTTGGCATTAACTATGAAGCTG
>NW_015125976.1:0-454 GCF_001443285.1 Poecilia latipinna | reverse complement strand
AATTGCGATGTCCGCTTCGGGTTACTTTATCCAGCAAGACTCAAAATCACATACAAAGAGGACAGCAAGGAGTTTCGGGATCCTATGAAGGCCATGGACTACATACGGAAGACCGTCCCGGATGCACTATCTGGGTCTGAATAGTAAGGAAAACCTTAAATGCTAAATTGGCACGACTAGTTCCAGTAGTTTTCGATTTTGAAACAATGTGCCTTTAGTTGCTTAAGCCCTAAATGTGATTTTGTTAAGCAATGTTACCTCTCTAAACTGGTATGTATGTTAGTATAAGACTTTGTCATTTCTAACCTTGTTAAATCACGAAGACATAATTTGCCTTGATTAGGTTGTATTATTATTATTAGCAGATTCTTTGCTACATTGTGGTTACTGTACATATACTTTGTTCTCCTGCAGGAGCCTGAGCTTCCATACTTTTATCTTCTCTTTCTGTTGA
>NW_015125975.1:0-454 GCF_001443285.1 Poecilia latipinna | reverse complement strand
TGTAACCGGATCCTTTTCTGCGTTGTGCTGGTTATTGAGTGAACAGGCCGTGACGCAGTTTGTCTTTTAAAAGATGATTCTCGGTTTATTTCTGACGAGAATACAGACAAAACAACCGTGTTAAAGGCTGCCCGCTCCAAGTCCTACACAAAACAAAAGTATATAACAAAAATTAACTTAATAGATCTATAAATAAACTGAATGTATTGAGATGGAAAAATAAAACGCACACACCTCTCCCGCAGGACAACATGACAAAAGGGGAGGGGCTAAGGGGCGCAAACAATTTAAAGACAATACTACAGAAGAAGAAATAAAAGGGAGGGGCTTCAATCTTAAAGTAACACGGTTAAAACAATGACAGAGGTGTTTCAGTAAGATAAGGAACAAGACAAATAATCAAAAAAAGACATTTTGTGTAATTATAACAAAAGAGAATTACAACCAGGTTACA
>NW_015125974.1:0-455 GCF_001443285.1 Poecilia latipinna | reverse complement strand
CCAACCAATTAATCATCCATCGATCCATCCATCCAACCAATTAATCATCCATCGATCCATCCATCCAACCAATTAATCATCCATCCATCCATCCATCCATCCAATTAATCATCCATCCATCCATCATCCATCCAACCAATTAATCATCCATCCATCCATCCATCATCCAACCAATTAATCATCCATCCATCCAACCATCCATCCAACCAATTAATCATCCATCCATAAATCCAATTAATCATCCATCCATCCATCATCCATCCAACCAATTAATCATCCATCCATCCAACCAATTAATCATCCATCCATCATCAATCCAACCAATTAATCATCCATCCATCATCCATCCATCCAACCAATTAATCATCCATCCATCCATCATCCATCCAGCTTCTATCCTGACGGCTATTGTTTGCTGATATTGAAGCTCCATCTTCGGCTTCGACTGAAGATAT
>NW_015125973.1:0-455 GCF_001443285.1 Poecilia latipinna | reverse complement strand
CGATCTTCCGAACTTGGGATTCGAACCCACGCCTCCAGGAGAGACTGCGACCTGAACGCAGCGCCTTAGACCGCTCGGCCATCCTGACATCCATGAGCAGTGTGTGAGATGTCTTCGCAAACGGTATGCTCAAAGGGCGACTAACGCTTGATTGAAGGACGATGGACTATTTGAACATAGCAAAATCCTGCACTTTTTCTGCCAAATTATGGGTTTAGTTTAACATTATAATCTTTGAATGATTTTATTCTAGAGAACCACTCAACATGTCCCACAGATGTTGGCTAGTTGACCATAGACTCTCTTGTTCTGCCTCAAATGACACCTTTTCATGGCACGAACATGATGCACTTTCTTAAATGCAACGTAATCTGTCAGAAGTGGGATTCGAACCCACGCCTCCAGGAGAGACTGCGACCTGAACGCAGCGCCTTAGACCGCTCGGCCATCCTGAC
>NW_015125972.1:0-455 GCF_001443285.1 Poecilia latipinna | reverse complement strand
TCTATGTGGGAAACAATCAGGAGAAGTTCCAGCTTTTCACACTCATCTGTGAAAAGCTGTAAAACAACAAGAGTTCCTGGCTTTAGAGAGAGGGTCAGAGATAGCTCCTGGTTGGATGAGCAAAGATACGCCTTATTTGAATAAATTAAAGATAAGAATACGTCTTTTACAATAAAACTTTCTACACAGAAGTAACAAATTAGATTTGCTCTTGCAACTCTCCAAAGATGTCTTTGCACGTCTTTGCTTTTCTTTCTTTCTTTCCTTCTTTCTCTCCTTCTTATTCTTTCCATTTATGTCAGAAATGAATGTATGTCTCTGTTGTTCTGCAGTTTCTGTTGTAATTTTATGTGTTGTCTTCTATTGGATTAAACTCTGTAATTCTGTGACGTCTGCACTCGTTGTTGTTTTCTGTGTGGCTACACGCGGTCCGCCGGGAGAACCTGGGATCGAAG
>NW_015125971.1:0-455 GCF_001443285.1 Poecilia latipinna | reverse complement strand
ACTATCAAACTCTTACACGTACTATCAAACTCTCTCACATTCACTATCAAACTGTCTCACATTCACTATCAAACTCTCTTACACGTACTATCAAACTCTCTGACAGAGTTTGATTGCAACGGAAGTTAACTTAAAATTTCAGTTTCTGATTGGACCCCAGGCAGGAGTAGGCGGGTTTTCACGGACAGAAAAATAGCTGAGCGGCAGCGACTAACAGAGGCAACTAATATTTTAAATGACATCGTTAGCGCTCCAACAGTAATGTCAGCATTATCAGAAGTGTTTAGAAGCCGACAGCCAGCATCGGAAACCCCATCTATCAGTGGGATAAAGCTAGCCGTCTCTTCGGAAATGGCAGTAAAGCCAGCCTGCACTCGATTTTAATGTGCGCGACAAGTTATGGCGCTCTCTTTTCAAAATAAAAGAGCATCTCCAGTTTATGTTTAATTCACACA
>NW_015125970.1:0-455 GCF_001443285.1 Poecilia latipinna | reverse complement strand
ACAAAGTACACAATCAGTTGTAAACCAAAGAACTTAACCAAACAAAAATGGACTTTCAGAACAGGGTACACAAAGCAAACTACAAATCTCTAACAGAGGTTCAAAGATCCCTCACAGGGACAACAAGAGTAACACGAGCTATCAAAGCTAACAAAGGTGATCAGAGCTAACAAAGGTGATCAGAGCTAGCAGTGCAAGCTTACAGCAGTGAAACACCTAACAAAGTGGCAAGCTGTCTAAACAAAAGAAACAGCCGCACCTTCTCCCAGGATGTCCTTGGTTCTTAAAGGGAGGCCTCAATAGTGATTGGTGGAGCCGGCAATTGATGACCCAATCACGGTAGGCCTCAGGATGTGGCACAGGACAAGCAGGGCAGCACCCACTTCCAGGTGGAGTCAATCTGATTAGGCACTGAAAACAACAAACAAACACAGAAAAGGCCACTGGCCGTAACA
>NW_015125969.1:0-455 GCF_001443285.1 Poecilia latipinna | reverse complement strand
AATGTAACATCTCATATTGATCTAGATCTTTACAGCGGTTATGTGTAGATTGTTTTGACCATTTTTAATCACCATATCTGCTTCAACTTTTCAGATTATGCTTTGATAGTTATGGTCTTAATATGAGTCTTTAAGGATAGGACTTTAACTAGTTTCAGCTCTTCATCATCCAGAAAGTATGGTGTATGGTGTTCGAATTTTTTCCTCCTAAGTTTAGCATAAGTTCAATTAATTTTCTGTGTGTGCAAAGGACAAGGAACAAGTTCTTTCTGCCTCTTCAGGGTTATTTTGCTATAATAAAGATGATTGTGTCATCGGCATACAATTACATATTAACATGTGTACATTACATATTAACTGTTCCCTATATGGGCCCTTAGGGGACTCCTATTTATGAATTTCTTAAGGGCGATTTGACAACAATGACCACTGAGCACTTTTATGGTCTTTGCACT
>NW_015125968.1:0-455 GCF_001443285.1 Poecilia latipinna | reverse complement strand
CTGTCCTCTTGTCCCCCTGTCCTCCCTGTCCTCTTGTCTCCATGTCCTCATGTCTCCATGTCCTCACGTCTCCATGTCCTCACGTCTCCATGTCTCCATGTCCTCATGTCTCCATGTCCTCCATGTCCTCACGTCTCCATGTCCTCATGTCTCCATGTCCTCACGTCTCCATGTCCTCACGTCTCCATGTCCTCGCGTCTCCATGTCCTCACGTCTCCATGTCCTCGCGTCTCCATGTCCTCATGTCCTCACGTCTCCATGTCCTCCCGTCTCCATGTCCTCGCGTCTCCATGTCCTCCATGTCTCCATGTCCCCATGTCCTCCATGTCCCCATGTCTCCATGTCCCCATGTCCTCCATGTCCTCGCGTCTCCATGTCCCCATGTCCTCCATGTCCTCACGTCTCCATGTCCCCATGTCCTCCATGTCCTCACGTCTCAATGTCTCCGCGTCTCC
>NW_015125967.1:0-455 GCF_001443285.1 Poecilia latipinna | reverse complement strand
TGACAGAGGGACACCTCTAGAACAGAACCAGAAAGTGGCAACTAGATCTGATGTGTAATTTCAAAATAAAAGACCATTAAAGTAGTAGTTTAGATCTAGTTTTAAGAAGAAGGGGAAATGCCACAGAGTGGTCAAAATGTCCGTGTTCCAACTTTTTTGGGATTTATAGACATTGTGAAATTTTGACTCAACATATATTTCCTGTAAAATGTTACATTTACTCAGATTAAACTTTTGATCTGCCATCTATGTTCTATTACGAATAAAATATTATATGTTGCCACCTCCACATCATTGCATTCAGTTTTTATTCACAAATTGTTTAGTGTCACACCTGTTTTGAAATCTGGTTTGTATATAAGTAGTACATGTATAGGAGATTATAGAAAAATCTGTATATAAAAAAGATGATTGAGTGAGGCAGCTCTTTACATTTTCTACTTATTTGTGTATAT
>NW_015125966.1:0-455 GCF_001443285.1 Poecilia latipinna | reverse complement strand
AGTTAAATAATTTCTTAAAAATGACATCTTTCAGTCCAGTTTTTATTTTATTTTATTTTATTTTCTACCGGTCTACTACCTTAATTTTAATCCAATTTATCTCCTGTTTACCTTATTTTGGTGAGAAAAGAGTTAAAAAAGCCCTGAAATACGAAGAAAATTTATTTTGAAGACTTATTTTCTAAATCTGACTTAATTTTCTTTTCCCTCTCATTACTTCTTTTAAAAAATGTATGTGCAAGTAAAAACAATAAATATAAATAAATTACATTCTAAATTGAAATACTGTATGCTAAGGTTTTGGGTTTTGGGATTCTTCTCTTCCTCTGCCCTCTCCGCCCCTTTGTGGAGCATCTTTTTCCTCAAGGGGAGTAAATAAAATGATGTGACACAAAATTTGATCAACTTTGTTTTTCGTTTAAGCTCTAGTAGGTGGTAACATCGACAATGTTTCT
>NW_015125965.1:0-455 GCF_001443285.1 Poecilia latipinna | reverse complement strand
GAATCTTTTCTGAATATCTCATGGACACTGAAGCCCATTCAAAAACTTTGGTAGAAATGGCGCGTTTAATTTCAGTCTCCATTACATACAGAACAGAGAAAACTAAAGAGAATGCAATGTTGAACCCATTTATAGTCTAAACAGAGGAGCCGGCAGTTTATCTTGAGGAAATAAATAACGATGCAAAAGTTAATTAAACTGTAACTTGCGCAGTCTGCTGCTCAACCACTGCGGACGTGGCTCCGCCGCTGCGAAGACTTAGAAACCGCTGGAAGTAACTCATCCAGCGGATTTAACAAATGGAGACTTCTGGGTTCACGTTACCCAGGAGAGCGGCGCTCTGGAGGAGCTGCAGACGTAACATCTGTCCGTTTCGGAGAAGCGAAACCACGCAAAAAATAAAGAAAATAATTTTTAAAAATCCTTGTAAAAGGACACACGGGACCGCTCAGGGT
>NW_015125964.1:0-455 GCF_001443285.1 Poecilia latipinna | reverse complement strand
GCGACAGAGTAAAAAGGTACAATAGGTTTTGAGTTGATCACCTGTTCAGGTTATTTTACCTTTGTTTACCTTTGCTGTGGCGCATCACAGCCGCTGTAGTTTCTGAACGTTCAATAAACGACAAACTTGAACTAATTACTTAATTTATCTGTGAGTATACGTCATTTACAACAAACATCAAACACGGTAAATATGTTTCATTAAGTATTTAACAGACAAATGGCTTCTGCGATAATTATGTGAAATTAAATTAATTGTCTAATATAAAAAAAAATAGTTTGGTGCTCTCTGGCATCTTGCTTTGAGCTCAGAGTCTGAGAGGCTTTTCCTTTATCAAACAATTTTTTTGCCTCTTATTTAGTGGAAATATTGATGTTGATGAGATTTTCTCCAAAATGATAACCTTTTTCAACTTTTAGAGCCTCATTTTCAACAGTGGAGCTCTAACATTCACA
>NW_015125963.1:0-455 GCF_001443285.1 Poecilia latipinna | reverse complement strand
AGTCTCTGGGTGGGGACTTGTAGTTAACTCCCCCCTGTCCTGACATCCAGGCTCCTCCCCCTTGCCGTCAATCTCAAGTTGTGATAGCAGTTGTCGTTTGCGGATGTTGGAACACTGAGCTACTAGTTGTTTAGCAGTCATTGTAGACTGGGGATGTCGAACTAACCATTTTTCCCTCATTCTTTGCATGTAGCCCCTCTGACTAGGGTTACTTGAGTAGTAGCATTCCAACAGATCCATGTTTTCGTCTCTCGCCCATTTCCGTCTTGTTCCAGTAGCCCATTTTTCATCAAGGTGCTCTGGTTCCCCAGCACCTGACGCAGACCTTGTTTGGCCGGGCGACGTCTGAGCCGGCATGTTATGCATATCAATGTCTCTCATGGTATGAGGTAGGCTATATAGCTCCAAGGGTCTTGCCTAAGGACCCACACTGCATAGCTCAATTGCACTGTTGT
>NW_015125962.1:0-456 GCF_001443285.1 Poecilia latipinna | reverse complement strand
CGCCCTGAAATTGAGGGCTGGATTAAAAAACACCTGGTTGAATATGATGCTGCCTCAGTCCCACAGCTGATGACGTGGGCACGTCATGCAGAAAAAGTAGTCAAAAAACCAAAAACAGGATCAGATGTTTTTCATCTGGAGGATTTTGGAGAAGTAGATACCTCTGTCTTTTTCCGCGGCTCCTCAAGAGGCCGGGGGAGAAACAGAGGCAAAGGAGGTCACTCTAGGCAGCGACCCCTAAGTCATAAACCAAAGGACAACGATGTCTGCTGGCATTGTGGCGAGCCAAACCACTGGGCAAGACATTGCCCAGAAAACAAAATAAATCACCGGAGAGGTGGCAGATGGGAGAAAAAACAAAAGTCTAACTCCTCAGCATGACTAGACTCTGCCACACCCAAACAAAACATACCACCAGATCAAACTGATGAAATGGTGGACATAAGTTCAGCTTGT
>NW_015125961.1:0-456 GCF_001443285.1 Poecilia latipinna | reverse complement strand
ATCTATAACTCTAACTCTATAACTCTAACTCTGACCAGCGTCTCGGTGGCCTTGTGTCGTTTCTGTTTCTACTCCGGCTGTGTTTTCCGTGCCGGATAGCGCGGGCTAAATCGAGCCGAGGGAATGTGGTAACAAGATGCTGGCGGCCGAACGCGGAGCGGGAACATTCCAGGACTGGGTTCCTGATGTTGCCGTCTCACATGGCAGATATCTGTCGGAGTCAGACGGGTGTTTGTGTTTCCTGTTGGAGGAAACCAGCCAGTGAAATCTCCCTCCAGGTGGATCTTGATCAGTAACTGAAATTTAATCTGAGTGTTTGGTGGGAACCGGAGGGACGGATGTCTCCATCATGTCTCCATCATCCAAGTTGGACTGAAGTCCATTGGACTTGCAGCTTGTTGGTCCAGGTTGGTTTGTCCTTTGAAAGACACGAGGAAGGACTCGTTATTTCTTTAT
>NW_015125960.1:0-456 GCF_001443285.1 Poecilia latipinna | reverse complement strand
TGTGACCCCCACAAAGTGTGGCCACATTTGTTGGATTAAATTGTGATTTTAGTTGTTTTGAAGTTTTGGAGCAATGTCACGCAGTAACACGGGTGTGCCACTAGATGGCAGAAGTGGGCTCTTGCGGGACTGACGGTGCAACATTGCGGTGTCGAGGAAGCTCCCTTCCATTCAGATGAGAGCTACCAGCACAGCAACACCGTCTCCTGTGGCTCACTTGTTCTTTTTCTGTTAAAACAGGTTGGTTCGGGTCTAAACTGAAAACTGTTATGTAATAAACATGGTTGTTCTATTAAGTGTCGTGACATTGGTCCCCTGAGTATTTGGTTTGTGTTATTTTATGTCGTCATTATGCGGTTTGCTAATAAGCTCTCGGTTAGCTGGTCGGAGGATTTCCTCAGATGGTACGCGAAGAATGCGTATGTTTTATATAGCCGTCAAGCTTATGAGGTTGCA
>NW_015125959.1:0-456 GCF_001443285.1 Poecilia latipinna | reverse complement strand
GTGGAAAGAGTCCAGCGCTGCCCCCTGCTGGAGGATCCACAGCTGCCCTCAGGAGCTCTGATAGACCAGGCCAAACATCTGGGCAACCTGGCCTTCAACATCTGGAGCAACATGAAGGACATGGTGACCTACACTCCTCTGGTTCTGGACCCAAACACGGCTCATCCAGGACTCCACCTGATTGAAGATCTGACCAGTTTAACTGTAAGAGAGGAACAGCAGCTTCCTGATAATCCAGAGAGGTTTAATTTAGGGTGGTCTGTCCTGAGCTCTGAGGGTTTTAACTCAGGGAACCACAGCTGGGATGTTGAAGTTGGAGACGGTGAAGGATGGGCACTTGGTGTGATAGCAGAGTCTGTCCAGAGGAAGGGAATCATAGAGTCTGGATGGCTAGTTCTATGGTTCAATGAAGGCGAATACTTAGCACGTTCTCCAAAATCATCAACACGTCTCTCA
>NW_015125958.1:0-456 GCF_001443285.1 Poecilia latipinna | reverse complement strand
ATATGCATCATTTTTTGTATTACTGTTGGTACAGATATTAGGCGAACATTGTGCTTTGCCTGCTAGTAGTTTAAATTAATTTCAGCTGCACACTTTCAAAAGAGTATTCAGATTTTAACATGCATTTTCTAAGTAGTGTTTTAGTTCACTCTTACTCAGTAACTTAAGTGTTGTTACACCTCTGAAACATTTTTTGCAGTTTCTTTGTGATACCAGAACTATTTCACTTAAACATTTAATTTCCTGAGATATTGTCAATTTATTTTCAAGCAAAACTCTCAAAAAGAGCTGAGGATTTATTAGTTTTGATTACGTTGTGCAGCTAAATATGGACTTTATTAGTTTTTTGTTTTTTTAATTTTTCAGGTTTGCATCGCAACACCTCGTGTTTCTGAGCCATGATCACAGTGCCGATTACCTTTCCATTGGATCCAAGAACCTGGACCAGCTGATGGC
>NW_015125957.1:0-456 GCF_001443285.1 Poecilia latipinna | reverse complement strand
TTGCGGTCAGAAATTGTTGGTATTTTATCACATTTTACCATAAATTTACGGAGTTTTTTTACAGTGTAGAATTGACTTCTGCAAAGTCATTTGTTGTAGTTCATGCACATGCCCTCTTTCCTATTATAGGTATTCTATAAGCAATAATGTTAGAAAAACCTCAGTTGTAAATGGATCGTTCATTTGATATTTTCTCATCTTACAGCCACACATTAACTCTGGAGGAGCTGCAGAGATGTTGGAAAAATAATGTCTTCCAACATTTGAACAACTATCAATGTTGGACTCCAGGAACCTGAACTCAGACTACGGTGAAATGTTGATAAGAAAGCCAAAAGAAAACCCACTGACAGTATTTACACCATATTTGGAGCACAGGAATCATGTGGAAGAAGGGGGTTTGTTCACATGAGACCTCAATGTTTTACTTGTATAAAATGCTCTATCTGGTAGAAA
>NW_015125956.1:0-456 GCF_001443285.1 Poecilia latipinna | reverse complement strand
GATAACCACCATGGCGGGCATCATACATTTTTAAAATGACTGCACATTTATGCTTAAAGAAATTAAATGTTGAAAGTTTTCATTAGCTGTGAGAAGAGTATGGAGTGGCATGCTCTGGTTATGTAATGTACAGCTAAAAACAGACGATGGCAGTATATGCACACTAAATGGAAACTTGCTTACCATTCTGAATCTCTCATGATAACATATTATCACAATGGCAATAAAGCTTATGGCGACAGCATTTCCATTTTTAGGTAGGGTCTTTATGCTTACTTTTGGAAGATTGTTTTTAAAACTCAAGGAAAAAATACAATTTCACACAAACCAAGCAGTATTTATCATTGTTTCATAGCATTCTCCAATATCAACGTGAGACTTTTTAAATGTTTTCTATTATGACAACGCATCTTATATTGTGGGAGTAGGGTTGTAGTTTGTTTTTGGTTTCTTGAA
>NW_015125955.1:0-456 GCF_001443285.1 Poecilia latipinna | reverse complement strand
AACCTTCTGCTAAAACAATATCAGGGATTCATAAACAACTTCAGATCAATTTGTTGTCATTACATTGTTGAGCAAATAGCACTCAAAAAAATGACAGTGTTTCTTTGGGATCTATAATAGACTAAATTATTGAACAGCTAAAAAAAAAAGGTATAAAGACAAAATAGAAAAAAATTGGAAAATCAGTGCCACAAATAATCATAACAAGCTTGTGTGCTTTCAAGGCACACAAGGTCTGCTTGGCCCTGGCATCAGCACCCTTGGCAACTCCACAAGGGATAAGCGTGTATGATAATGGATGGAAATTATATTCTCTCATATTTTGCTTTTTCTGGACCTTTAACCCTTTTGGATGTATAGTATAATGTTTTTTACCTGTTGCTTTATTGGGGCCTGCTATGCAATGCATGGAAGGAACCTACTGTTCTACACCCAACAAGCTATCTCTTTATTATT
>NW_015125954.1:0-456 GCF_001443285.1 Poecilia latipinna | reverse complement strand
ATGTGTATGTGATCCTTTTGTTTGTGAAATGTTTGTTACCTTTTTGGGTGTGTCCTTGTAGCGGCCATCTTGGAACCTACCAAACAGGAGGCCCACCTCAAACCCAGCTCTTTTATAGGAAGGGCCATGTTTGCTGGACTTTGATTGGCTGGGCAGTTAATTGAGAAGGTGGGGACAACAATATATAAGGGGACTGTTGGCTGAGCCAAGGAGAGGGAGAAAGCTTGAGAGTCTGAAGCAGAGAGATTGAAAGCTAAGAGACTGTTGGGAAAAATTTGCCTTGTCCATGAGCTATGCTGTGTTGAAGGAGGCCTAATAAACCACCTTTGTTTATGCTACAGCCAGCTTTGAGGAGTTTTTCTTCCACACCACACCTCTCAGTGTAACAATCACATGTGAGGCAAACGGGTAAATGTGTGTAGTAGAGGGCAGTTGGCATGGCAACGCTGTCGGGGT
>NW_015125953.1:7182-7417 GCF_001443285.1 Poecilia latipinna | reverse complement strand
CAGCCTCATGTCTCTCTTAGGCCTTTTTGAGAGGAGGGCTGCCCGCTGACCTCACAGTCTGCAGCACTAAGATCGACAAATTTAGAGAAATCCATTGTTCTCTGGTGAAAGGTGACACAGATGAAGTTAACATAAACATACATTCTACATTTTAAAGGTTAATATTGTACAGGATAAAAGAGACTACAACTTTTAACATGTTTCATGTTAAAAGTTGAATAAGGAAAGGATTTAT
>NW_015125953.1:0-456 GCF_001443285.1 Poecilia latipinna | reverse complement strand
TTTTGGTATTATCATTATTACTTTAGTTCATATTCAGTCTAATGTTAATCAGTATTATTGTGATTTTGAGTTTAAAGTGTTCTCTTCCTTATGTGTGTATGAACTGACCTGGAGGTCAGGACTGTCTGTTTCATCTTCATGTGAAACAGTTAACTCTGTCTTTCTCAGACCTTAATTCTTATCAACCAGAATACCTCCTAACTGCCTGTGAGCAGTCGTATTTTGTTTTGTTAACAGCTTGACCGAGATTTGAACTGGGCTCAGATCGTAGATCAGATATCACACCTGGAACTGAGTTGCTGGTTTGTTTAGGTTAGAAGTTTTACGACCTTTGTTGTTCTTCCTGACTGCCCCTTTTGGCTGTTCTGCTTTGACAATAAAACAGGGGTTCACGCGGAAGCAGACCAGAATTCTCTGTGAACGGCTTGGAGAAGTGGTTGGCAGAGATTTCTCCTT
>NW_015125952.1:0-456 GCF_001443285.1 Poecilia latipinna | reverse complement strand
AATAGTCACCAATGAGAGTCGGTCTAACTTTTACTTATCACCTGCCAGCAGCTGACTTTGAGGAAATAATGCTCCACTAAATAAACTGAAAAAACATGACTCAATATTTACCTCATCATTAACATTTAAAACAAAAAAATTGCAGTAACAATTAGGGATGGACCAATTTATTGGCCAGCCAATTTATTTCCTTGATTTTGGGAGATCAATGATCAGCCGATTTTTAAATATGAAGCCAATCTTATCCACTGATCTTATCTAGCTTGGCGAAGGTCTAAAAATCAACCACTGTCCTCTTTTTCTCCCCAATAAAAAAGTCTCAATATTTACCTCATCACTAACAAATTTCTATAAAAAAATACCTGCAGTAACAATGTGTTTCCTTACAGAGCTTTGTTGGAGGCTTTAACCACTGGCAGCAGCCTCAGAAGAGCCTCCTCTGAAGCAGAGTATTTC
>NW_015125951.1:0-456 GCF_001443285.1 Poecilia latipinna | reverse complement strand
CAGGTGACAGTGCGCCCCCTGCGGGCAAGTGTCATGTTGGCAGGTGTCATGGCGCCCCTGCTGGCAAGTGACATGTTGGCAGGTGACACGGCACCCCCTGCTGACAGGTGACACGGCGCCCCCTGCGGGCAAGTGACATGTTGGCAGGTGACACGGCGCCCCCTGCTGGCAAGTGACATGTTGGCAGGTAACACATTGGCAGGTGACATGGCGCCCCCTGCTGGCAAGTGACATGTTGGCAGGTGACATGGCGCCCCTGCTGGCAAGTGACATGTTGGCAGGTGACACGGCACCCCCTGCTGACAGGTGACACGGCGCCCCCTGCGGGCAAGTGACATGTTGGCAGGTGACACGGCACCCCCTGCTGGCAGGTGACACGGCGCCCCCTGCTGGCAGGTGACATGTTGGCAGGTAAAACATTGGCAGGTGAAAAGGGGCCCCATGTTGGCAAGTGAA
>NW_015125950.1:0-456 GCF_001443285.1 Poecilia latipinna | reverse complement strand
TCCAACCTCCAGCCACCCATCCGTCCATCCATCCATCCATCATCCAACAACTATCCACCCATCCAACATCCATCCATCCATCCATCCATCCATCCATCCAACAACTATCCACCCATCCAACATCCATCCATCCATCCAACATCCATCCATCCATCCATCATCCAACAACTATCCACCCATCCAACATCCATCCATCCATCCATCATCCAACAACTATCCATCTATCCATCCATCCATCCAACAATTTTCCATCCATCCAACATCCATCCATCCATCATCCAACAACTATCCACCCATCCATCCATCCATCCAACAATTTTCCATCCATCCAACATCCATCCATCCATCATCCAACAACTATCCACCCATCCAACATCCATCCATCCATCCATCATCCAACAACTATCCACCCATCCAACATCCATCCACCCATCCATCCATCCAACCATCCATCAT
>NW_015125949.1:0-456 GCF_001443285.1 Poecilia latipinna | reverse complement strand
AACATGCAGAAGCCTTAGCTGACTGTTCACCCCCCGGGCCGCAACAAAATTTCCAAGTCTTGACCGGTCCGGTAATAAAAAGGTTGGAGACCACTGATTTAGCACATGCTAGTAGCAGACACACGAAGGATCAGCACTTTTACTGTTACAGTTACCGTTCGGAAACTACCGTAATCAGTTCTGTTGAATCTAATCTTGGCAACTTTTTCTTTTTCAACCCTAATAAATGTGATATTCAATTGACTTATGACTCAAATTTTGGGTGTCCGCCCCCCTCTGCTGCTGCTGCATAGTTGTGGAAAACCTGGAGCGGCAGAGATATCTGCGGCTTATATGTGCATGTTTACTGGTTTATAAAAAAAACAAAAAAACTTTGGGGTTGTGGCTTATAGTCCGGTGCGGCTCATAGTTTGGAAAATACGGACTATAATCCTTACTGGATTTTTTTGTGAAGAA
>NW_015125948.1:0-457 GCF_001443285.1 Poecilia latipinna | reverse complement strand
TAGCAAGGGCGTAGGTTCGGTCTAAGTTTTGGTGGGGACCTTGGTGGGGACCTTGACCCCCCCGGCAGCACAGTGAAATGCCCAAGAGCACCGAACATTTTTGAGAAGGGGGGGGAAACCACATTGGCTTAATAACCCCTCCCCCCAACCATAACCATATCATACATCTTGTGTATACAACCAGATACAGTCATACTCAGCAGATCAGTTCAAGAACACTTTACTTTTTCCTTTACAAAATTCAGCAAACGTTACAAGTAAGATCAAAAGAAATATCCTCTGGATACTCCCTGGTCACTGGCACTCACACTGACTGCCTCCTATAGAGCAAACAAAGCGTAACCTGGTTTGTATTCACACTAGCTTAACTTAATTTAAGACTAACACTTCAAATGCCATATTTACTGAGATAATTTCACAGTATATTTCATATCTGAGAACTAACCCCTCCCCTGGA
>NW_015125947.1:0-457 GCF_001443285.1 Poecilia latipinna | reverse complement strand
TGATTCCCATCAGAACCGGTCCAATCCTCCAACATGTTCCTGATCATTGATCCTCCTGAATAAATTCCAGCCTTGTTTAAAGAGCAGAAAGATCTGATTCTCAGACAAACATGTTGGTTTAAATGACTGAGAGAAGTTTGATGATCTTAGTGTTGAGCTCTGACATGGAGAAGAACCAGGAGTCGTTTCCACTCTGACCATCCAAGGAGGATCTGATGGAGCTTCATTCAGAACCAGATGGTCCAATAGAGACCATCTGGTTCTGAATCAGATCCAAATGAGATATTATGTAATGTAACTGTAGAAATGGTTAATAATCCGCCATGTTGGATGATGTTTGAACCTCAGAGGAAACTAGAATCATGAAATTCATAGAAACGTTTTACTTTCAGCTTCAATCTGTGTGTGGTCAGATTTAGAGAATGATCCAAATATCAGCCTAAAGATTAAATTCACT
>NW_015125946.1:0-457 GCF_001443285.1 Poecilia latipinna | reverse complement strand
ATGGAAATGACTAATAATGCATGCGATTTCCTGCCATAGATAGATCCACTTTATTTTCAAAACAACACATAACACTGGAACTGATAAACTAAATTAAACAAAACAGCCAAAGACAAAAATAAAATGGATTCTCAGTCTCCATTAACAAAAAACGTACTTGAATAAAAACTAAACATAAAGCCAAAGTGGAAATAAATACTGCATTCAACCAAAAGAGTGAAGATTACGAAGTATGTATACTATATTGCCCTTCAGTAATCACTAGATTTAAATAGAGAAGATGGGCACATCCGACTACCTAATGCAATAGTTCACACTACACGATTTTTTGCGCTATTTTCCCCTTATGATAATCTTAGATCGTTGGCCGATCTAAGATTGTCGCTGGTGATTTCGTAACCGATCATCCTGCAGTATGTGGTGGGTTATGGTAGATTGTCGTGGCCGCTCCGATCTA
>NW_015125945.1:0-457 GCF_001443285.1 Poecilia latipinna | reverse complement strand
GAGTGGCAGTAGCAGGACAAGCAGCAGTGGCAGGAGGGGCAGAATGAGCAGCAGTGGCAGGACAAGCAGCAGTGGCAGGAGGGGCAGGATGAGCGGCAGTGGCAGGACAAGCAGTAGTGGCAGGAGGGGCAGAACGAGTGGCAGTGGCAGGAAAAGCAGCAGTGGCAGGAGGGGCAGGATGAGCGGCAATGGCAGTAGGGGCAGAACGAGTGGCAGTAGCAGGAAAAGCAGCAGTGGCATGAGGGGCAGAACGAGTGGCAGTGGCAGGAAAAGCAGCAGTGGCAGGAGGGGCAGGATGAGCGGCAATGGCAGAACAAGCAGCAGTGGCAGGAGGGGCAGGATGAGCAGCAATGGCAGGAGGAGCAGGATGAGCAGCAATGGCAGTAGGGGCAGAACGAGTGGCAGTAGCAGGAAAAACAGCAGTGGCAGGAGGGGCAGAACGAGTGGCAGGGGCAGG
>NW_015125944.1:0-457 GCF_001443285.1 Poecilia latipinna | reverse complement strand
GGAGAAACATATTTTTTAATTAAAGTTATATACTGCTGCTTGAACAAAATGCAACTTCATAGCATTTTTGAGAAGTCTTTATTGCTTTATGTATATTTTGCATGTTGCCTATGACTGTTAATAAAAAATTAAGCTACCTATTTGCATACTGTTTGCGGACTGTTGGATGTAAAATTCACTAGTAATGAATATTGTGCTAGTATCGGTATTGGACCAAAGAAAAGAAGGCAGTTGCAAGCCTTTAAAATTGTGACGCTTTTGATTGGTCAGATAGACTTAAGAAACTGTAACAGCAGGTGCACAGGAAGGGTCCAATTCAATTTTTTGTCATGTGGCCCAAGATTCCTAGCGGCACCCTGAGTATGTTATATCTGAGCCTTGGAACCATGTGGCTTAAAGAATATCCACAATAAATTCAAATTGTGCATCTCATTTTTCCTTTTTCTTGGCCACCTGC
>NW_015125943.1:0-457 GCF_001443285.1 Poecilia latipinna | reverse complement strand
CCCACCCTCATCTATGGTCATGAGCTTTGGACCGAAAGAACGAGATTATGGATACAAGCGGCTGAAATGGGTTTCCTCCGCAGGGTGGCTGGGCTCTCCCTTAGAGAGAGAAGCTCGGTCATCCAGGAGGGACTCAGAGTAGAGCCGCTGCTCCTCTACGTCGAGAGGAGCCAGTTGAGGTGGCTCGGGCATCTGGTCAGGATGCCCGAGCCACCTCGGGCATCCTGGACGCCTCCCTGGTGAGGTGTTCCGGGCACGTCCCACCGGGAGGAGGCCTCGGGGAAGACCCAGGACACGCTGGATGGACTATGTCTCTCGGCTGGCCTGGGAACGCCTTGGGGTTCCCCCGGAGGAGCTGGAAGAAGTGGCTGGGGAGAGGGAAGTCTGGGCCTCCCTTCTGAAGCTGCTGCCCCCGTGACCCGACCCCGGATAAGCGGAAGAAAATGGATGGATGGAT
>NW_015125942.1:0-457 GCF_001443285.1 Poecilia latipinna | reverse complement strand
TGATAAAGTTTATGTATGTGTTCTCGGTTGGACAGAGCGTTAGTGGTTAATGAACCAGCTCTAAGCTCATCATGCAGGTTCAGCCTGGTGAGGAGTTTTCGCGTTCTCCTCGCTGTCACTCATCAAGCTGATTTCATATTATTCTATTATTATTTTTATTATTATTTTTCCGGTTACATGATGCATCAAACCATATCAAATGCTTTGTCCACTTAGTCAGCCAGAGTTAATGTGCGCGGCCATGCGAAGATCCGAGAAACACGTCCCATAAACATGACCAACCAAAATAGTTTCTGTGTCCCCTTGTTAAAACCTCAACAGACATGAAATGGAAGAGCTACTAAAGCCACATTAGCAGCATTGAATTAAATCTCCCGTTTGTTGCGCATTTCTGCGTAGTGCAGCAGATTACCTCATCATGCTGGGCGGGTCCAAGGCTGTATGAGGCCTGGAGCAG
>NW_015125941.1:0-457 GCF_001443285.1 Poecilia latipinna | reverse complement strand
TCCGACTGCATGTTAAATGTATTTTATATAATTGTCACATAAACAAAAACTAAGGAGTTGCCTAAAAATAATTTCATACTCCATATAACATAAACGCACATCAACACACACGTATTGACTTACCTTGTGCCGAATCGCTGCCTCTGTTCTCAGCCTGTTCCCGTTGCAGTGGATTTCCTCCGGCATTATTTTCCTCCAACAAATTATTCCACTAAACGAACCACGTACAACTCCCTTTATATCCCCCATCTTCCCATTTCTGACGCTGGATCTTCAATATCCTCAAGCTTTGAAATAGCAGGCAGCTACAAACCGCGTGTTAGCTGTAGTGGCTAAGTTTTGGCTACAGTCCGCTGTCGCCTTGATATCAGCTGGAAAATGAAAAAACTAAGCACTGGATGGTACCGACTAATTACTGGAAACAACGGCACACCACAAAACTCAGTCGTTGTACCAG
>NW_015125940.1:0-457 GCF_001443285.1 Poecilia latipinna | reverse complement strand
TCGGCCTCCGGAATCTTGTCTTGGGTCCCATTGGCCTCCTGGTTCCTGCTCTGCCGCCGGCAGGTATTTGCTCGACTGCCAGTGTCGCAGGTCCCATCGGCCTCCCAGCCAGGCTCAGGAGGTCGGCTGGGAGGTCGACAGGACCTGCGACAAGGCTCAGGAGGTCAGTCAGGATGGGATACATCCCCAGCATCCCCAAGGTTCCCGCTCTGCCGCCAACGTCCACCATGATACTTGCTCCGCTTCCAGCACCCTCCAAGGCTGCTGTTCGCCAGCATCCTCCTCAGATTCTTTTGGTGTTCCTTAGTTGTTTCCATTTAATTTTGCCTTGTTTTCCACATCTGTTCTTCATGGTGATTCTAATTATGTTTATTTCTTGTTTCAAGTTATTTTCCTTTGTTCTAGTTTAATTAGGTTCCTTTAGTCTCCTTACTCCTTTGTGTTTGTATTTTGGTTG
>NW_015125939.1:0-457 GCF_001443285.1 Poecilia latipinna | reverse complement strand
TTCGCAGATTTTTTTATGCAGTTTTTTTTCAGTCTCCGCGCTTCTTCTCTACCTGAGTGCCAATAAAGTTACGGTATTTAATACAGATTGGAAACTGAAACTTTGAATGCCAGCTTTAAAAAACTGCGGCCAGAGGCAGCAGAACCGGACCGGAGGCTCAGATCCGTCGCTCTGCTGCAGATCCAGCTGTGAATCTCTGGGCAGGTTGGAGGAGACGTGACTCCGGATCACATTAAGGCCCGATTGATGAACATCCGCTGATCTGAAAACAGGTTTTGTTTCAATGTAGAGCGTTCATTTATGCTGTGTAATAACTGTAAAAAATGAAGGTAACTACTTCATGGATTTCGCCCATCAGGTTATTTCCGGAACGCAACCAAAAACAAAGGTTCGCTGTAAATGTAATGTTTACTTTGTTTTTTTCTGCAGCAGAAGTTTTGTCAAAAAAGTGTAAAAG
>NW_015125938.1:0-457 GCF_001443285.1 Poecilia latipinna | reverse complement strand
ACCATGGAGGGATTTCTTTATTTCTTTATTTAAATGGGTTCATTTTTCAGAGGGATACAAAGTCAGGGTATCGTGATTTTAGCTACCAGTAGCAGGAGAACGGAGCTGTGCCAAGAAGCTAACAGAAGCTAACAAACACTGAATAGAAGAAGAGCTGTCATGTATATGGTTGCAGCCAGCATGGATTAATGTTACACAATACAGTTTTACCAAGTTGCTCAAAGTCTAAACTGGCATTGTTGTTTATTTAAAGTGTAAAGTTTACCTTCGACCAAACGCCCCCCAAAGGCATCCCAGCGCCCCCCTTTTGTAAAAACTTCCGCCAGCGCCCCCTGCCGTCCTCTGAACGCCCCCTGGGGGGGCGGTACCGCCCACGTTGAGAACCGCTACTCTAAGAGCATCAGGCCAACAGAGTTGGCCTGATGCTCTTAGAACCACATGGAAACATTTGTACCTG
>NW_015125937.1:0-457 GCF_001443285.1 Poecilia latipinna | reverse complement strand
AGGTGACCCCTTTTTAGGGTTAAAGGATTGGCGAGCTTCTGAAAACTGGCTGGGGCCAGGAGAACCTAAGAATCACTCCATACTGGTCTGGTAGGAGGTTGACGGTCTGTATCATTTCCCCCTCCATCTCACCATTCAGGCACACAATCCATTACTCATCTCTTCATCCGAAACATCTTGCGCTGGGACATTGTCATCTTAAATATCTGGATAATCCAACCATGGACTTTTGAATGTGTGTCGGTCAGACATTGTGCTGACCAGCGGGGAAGTTTAAGACCAGTTGTGCACAAATGTATGAAGGATCTGCTGCAGTACTGTGTATATTTATTTTGTATTTATTTTGGGTTTTATGTATGTTTGTCTTGTATTGTTCACTTTAATTTTCTCTTCAAAATACATGGTATTGAAAGCAGTTCTTTTGCATTGTTTTATTGATTACTGACAACGGCTCCAG
>NW_015125936.1:0-458 GCF_001443285.1 Poecilia latipinna | reverse complement strand
TCTTAACCCTATGGAGTCGCTGCCCGCCGTGCGGCGTACAAGCATGTGACGCATTTATAAGGCTTCGTAATAACATGGACGCATACCGAGTTTTCATTTCAACTCTGTTGGACAGCACGGACTTCAAACTTTATAAAAGTGGTGTTTTTATATTGGTTTTGTGGCTATTTACCAGAAATAAGAAAGCCAGAAATAAGATTGATAATTTCCGCCTTATTTTGTGGGGTCTAAATGTACCACATTTCGAAACAACCAATGAAAATGTGTTGACGGTCTGTTGCTAGGTAGAACGGAGACACGCAGAGAGAGACGGGGGGAGGGGGAGGACTTGGGTATGGCAAGAGACTAGGGCGCAGCCATGCTGTGGATTTTACTAGGTTTTTTAGACTATAAGTGTGTTGTTAGAGTTCGTGGTGTGTGCAGTGTTAGTAGTAGTTTTGCTAGCTATCGCTACATGG
>NW_015125935.1:0-458 GCF_001443285.1 Poecilia latipinna | reverse complement strand
GTCAGATATTTGAAAAAATTATATTTTGTGTATATTTTATTCAAATTTTGTGCTTTATCCATAGGACCTGTTTTGTCCCTATCCTCAAGAATCACTGTAAATCACAAAAGTAACTCCATTAGTTGTATCGCTATACAGCCATTGGAAAAAGACACATCTGTTCCAACCCGTCTCCTAGCAACAGCAGAGTGAGACTGACCCCCTCCGCAGCCGCATCAAACTGCAACAGAACTAGTAAATAACACACACACAAAAAAACACAAAAAGGTATTAATTTGCATCGACTATTTCAGCAAAATGGCCTGTGTGCCACACAACCATCAAAAAAATGATTAAAGATCTCTTCATAGGAGAAAGAAACTGTTAGAAGCACAGAAAAGAGAACTGTTGGAGGCATGGGCATCTGGACTACTGTGGGTTTCCTGGCATGACAGGTGACTGTATGGAACTGAGCCAGA
>NW_015125934.1:0-458 GCF_001443285.1 Poecilia latipinna | reverse complement strand
ATTTTTTTCGTTACTTGTATGAATTATTATAATTTTGGTTCTTAATATACCAAAATTTCCGCTTAACTTTATACTTTGTTCTGCATGATGATGTAATTTTTAAATATTAAATAATATTTAATCAGTTAGTACTTGAGTAGACTTATTACCAAATACTTTTTTAGTTGAATAATTTCTTAGATGCCTACTTTTTACTTTTACTTGAGTAAAAACATGTTGAAGTATTGCTACTATTATTTGTTTGCTTACTCTGCATTGCTCTGGGTGAAGCAGAAACACTTCTTAGATCAGATTTCATTTGATCTGGTCTAAAGTTTCAATTTGAAACATTTTATCTTGTTATTTCCTCATAGGACAGAACGACACCGGGATTTTGTGCAACACATCACATGTGTCTTAGGGAAGGACAAACAAAACCAACTTCAAACTTCTGAAACAGCTTTGCCAAACCCTGATTC
>NW_015125933.1:0-458 GCF_001443285.1 Poecilia latipinna | reverse complement strand
CACAAATGCTTTGGTGTGCAGGGCAAAGGTCAGTCTTCTTCCCTTATGAGGTTCATCCTGTGCTGGTCAAAAGCAGATAGTTTTTTTTGTTCAATTCCGGACGCATAAATGGTGTGGTGTGTAGCCTTTCTTACTCACAGTCACACACGCCTACAAATGCTTTTGTGTGCAGGGCCGGGATCACTCCGCTTAACGCTGTGTATCAAGAAGACAATCTGTTTAAAACCAGAGGTGGTTACAACATTCCTAGTCTATTTCAACTTCTCTGGGTATATTGCTATATGTCAAATTAAAACAGTAAGTGGTACACTTTGAATGTTTTCACCATCTCCACCCAACCGGCATGCACCTCAAAAAGAATCAAGCACACTCATCCCTTTCACTTCTCAAGCTCAGCAGCCAACATTGTTTGGAATATGGTATATTTATTTATTCACTGCTAACTTACAAGTAAATTA
>NW_015125932.1:0-458 GCF_001443285.1 Poecilia latipinna | reverse complement strand
AATAAGTGGAGAAAGATTAATCTTTGTCTTTAAGTTTCTTTATTCGAAGGCAAAAGCGTTTAAAGACCTGTCTCACTGAGCGCAGTCAGGAGAAGAGCCCTGAACACATATCACATCATTATATAGTCACAGCAAGACAAAGACCCACCCAAAGTGATTTTATCTCTACTACCAGATGGACCACAGAAAGATCCTGACCCCCACCTCATGAACTATCCCTCACCTCTTGGAGGGGATGATTTTATGGCAAGAAAGAGAACTGTTAAGGATTTCAGGAGAAACTTCTAATTCTTCTTTGTCAGTTAATCATGGGTTCAGGTCAAACCAGGGTACAAACTACATTCCACACGTCAGTCCTTTAAGACAATTACCAGATCAAGCATTTTACCCAAGATGTCTTCAGGTCTCTTCTGCTATCACAGCCGTGGAAACGTCTAAACATTATCTGCAAACTTATT
>NW_015125931.1:0-458 GCF_001443285.1 Poecilia latipinna | reverse complement strand
TCTCACTTCATTATAGAGATACATATATATATATAAATAGATATATATATATATATATATATATATATATATATATATATATATATATATATATAGACCGGCTTTTAAAGTGATGCTTTGATTCAACTGGAAAGGTCATACTTAATATTTGTGTTTCAAAACACAAACTGAATATATTAATTTGATTATGAATTAAG
Source organism: Poecilia latipinna (assembly GCF_001443285.1). Lineage (NCBI taxonomy): Eukaryota > Metazoa > Chordata > Actinopteri > Cyprinodontiformes > Poeciliidae > Poecilia > Poecilia latipinna. The sequence continues at coordinate 261 of NW_015125931.1, read as the reverse complement.
ATTTTGGATAGTTATTGTCTTGTTGGAAAGTATTTTCTTTTCTGAAGCACAATTGTTTAAAACAAATAAATAAACTTTGTACATGGTATATGCTTTATTTTTAATGGGGAAAATTGCAAAAACATGTTTTACAAAAATATTAATTTAAAAGTTATCACCTGATGGTGATTTATGTATTTATCTCATTTTTTTTAAATAAAGAAAGGAAATACAACAATAAAAATTTTATGGAAAGACACTTTAACTGTGTTAAAGTTTTTC
>NW_015125930.1:0-458 GCF_001443285.1 Poecilia latipinna | reverse complement strand
CACATAACAGCAGGGTGCAAGATGCTGGCAGGGAAAGCGTACATGGAACGACATAACCAAGTGGCGGGCATAGTGTACAGGAACATCTGTGCAGAATATGGACTGGAAGCCCCGAGGTCAAAATGGGGGACACCCCCAAAGGTGGTGGAGAATGACCGAGCTAAGATCCTGTGGGACTTCCAGATCCAGACAGACAAGATGGTAATGGCGAACCAACCGGGCATTGTGGTGGCGGATAAAGAACAGAGGAAAGCCGTTGTGGTGGATGTAGCAATACCAAGTGACCACAACATCAGGAAAAAGGAGCATGAGAAACTGGAGAAATACCAGGGCCTCAGAGAGGAACTGGAGAAGGCCTGGAAGGTGAAGACCACAGTGGTGCCTGTGGNCATCGGGGNCCTCGGGGCAGTCACGCCCAAACTGGAGCAGGGGCNCAAACAGATCCCAGGAACAACATC
>NW_015125929.1:0-458 GCF_001443285.1 Poecilia latipinna | reverse complement strand
ATTTCTTCAACTCCACACCAGCTGATGGAAAGCTTGTTCCGCTGTCAGCTCTTTAACTTGTCCTCTTCAGGCTATAAATCTGTACAGCATTGAGACAAGCATCTGTGTTGAGTGATGGTGCAACTTCTAAATGTTCTGCTCGTATAGTGAGACATAAAAATAACCTCATATTTTTTTATTTGTCCTCTTCCCCTTTTCACCATCAATCTGTGGATATCAGGTTGGACGATGCAGTCTTCTGCATAGCACACCTGGACTATGCAAAGACAGTCTGCATAGTCCAGGACATAGTTTGCTGGCTCAGATCATCAGATGAAAACTTTCTGATGGCTCCGTTTGACCAGGGATCCAGAATCTCTGACGTTCAGCCGAAATCTGATTCCTTCCTGTGTGACCCATCATGTCATGAAGCTCTACCTTAAGTCTAGTGATGTGGGAATCAAGCTGCTTAGAATCAT
>NW_015125928.1:0-458 GCF_001443285.1 Poecilia latipinna | reverse complement strand
TCTGGTCCCCATCTGACCGCCGTCTGACCATCTGCCCGCCATCTGACCGCCGTCTGACCGTCTGACCGCCATCTGACCGCCGTCTGACCGCCGTCTGACCGTCTGACCGCCATCTGACCGCCGTCTGACCATCTGACCGCCGTCTGACCATCTGACCGCCGTCTGACCAGCTGACCGCCATCTGACCAGCTGACCATCTGGTCACCATCTGACCGCCGTCTGACCGTCTGACCGCCATCTGACCGCCGTCTGACCGTCTGACCATCTGGTCCCCATCTGACCGCCATCTGACCAGCTGACCGCCATCTGACCGCCGTCTGACCGTCTGACCGCCATCTGACCGCCATCTGACCGCCGGCTGACCATCTGACCGCCGTCTGACCATCTGACCGCCGTCTGACCGTCTGACCGCCATCTGACCGCCGTCTGACCAGCTGACCGCCATCTGACCAGCTGAC
>NW_015125927.1:0-458 GCF_001443285.1 Poecilia latipinna | reverse complement strand
AAATTTGGATCCAAATTAACTGAGGTCAACTGAACTCTAACTAAACACAAACAAAACTGACCTACCAAACAAAGACTGCTTAAATAGGGGTGGAGTAACCCAAATCTACCACAGGAGGGATGTCTGACCAAACAAAAGAACAAATAAATACAAAATTAACTAAAACATTCTATGAACAAATAAAGCAAAACTAACTAACTTAGCAAACAATAAGTGAATATTTAAGTGACAAAATTAAATAAAAATCAACTTGAAGTCTCCCCCTTCACTGTTAGATGGTTTGCCCCAGGTTCCTCCACCAGCTGGTTCCTATAAGCGGCACCTCAAACAAAAACAAGTATAAATGAACCATTCAGACAGACATTAACTAAAGTGTGCACCCATTAGAAAATATATGTCTAAATGAAATAACACAAACTATACTAATAAAGAAATAAATACTAACACTATGTGGTGGT
>NW_015125926.1:0-458 GCF_001443285.1 Poecilia latipinna | reverse complement strand
ATGGTCTCGTGCCATCCCTAAAAACATAACGCCCTGGGCATTTGCCCATATTGCTCATATAAGAATCCACCACTGTTGCACCATTAAACATAGCAATTGAGGCAATGACCGGATTGTAAATAACGCTCAACCATGAACACTGACCAAGGAGCAACAAGCAAGAAGTAACCAAACAGAAGGCGCTCATTGTGACTGTTCTCTCTCTCTCTCCCACTACATGAAGCCAGGTAGTCTGACACCATGGCACACATTACAGCTGCCACTTTGAATGAAAACAATCAAAGAGCAATGTGCATGCTCTGCGTGCTCTTTCGTTCTTGTTTTAGTTATTTGTTAAATTAAATATCAACGTACATAATTAAATAAAATAATGATGCAGTGTACACAGAGCATTACTAGAACAAAGAACGGGTGTTCTGTCAGGTCAGATAGTCATACCTTAGTTCAGACATGCATAC
>NW_015125925.1:0-458 GCF_001443285.1 Poecilia latipinna | reverse complement strand
CAAGTGGCGGGCATAGTGTACAGGAACATCTGTGCAGAATATGGACTGGAAGCCCCGAGATATAAGTGGGGAACACCCCCAAAGGTGGTGGAGAATGACCGAGCTAAGATCCTGTGGGACTTCCAGATCAAGACAGACAAGATGGTAATGGCGAACCAACCGGACATTGTGGTGGTGGATAAAGAACAGAGGAAAGCCGTTGTGGTGGATGTAGCAATACCAAGTGACCACAACATCAGGAAAAAGGAGCATGAGAAACTGGAGAAATACCAGGGCCTCAGAGAGGAACTGGAGAAGGCCTGGAAGGTCATCGGGGCCCTCGGGGCAGTCACCCCCAAACTGGAGCAGTGGCTCAAACAGATCCCAGGAACAACATCAGACATCTCAGTCCAGAAATGTGCAGTTCTAGGCACAGCCAAGATACTGGAGGAACCCTCAAGCTCCCAGGCCTCTGGTAG
>NW_015125924.1:0-458 GCF_001443285.1 Poecilia latipinna | reverse complement strand
CTGATTAATTTTCACTCTGATTGGCTAGCTGATAAAATCTAGCTGTGATTAGCTAGCTGATTAATTCTCCCTCAGATTGGCTAGCTGTTTAATGCTGGTTCTGTTTGGCTAGCTTATTGCTGGCAATGATTTGCTAGCTGATTATTGCTCGCTCTGATTGGCTAGCTGAAAAATTATTTTATCTGATTGGCTAGCTGATTAATGCTGGTTCTGTTTGGCTAACTTATTGCTGGAAATGATTGGCTAGCTCGTTAATGCTTTTTCTGATGAGCTAGGTGATTAATGCTTGCTCTGATTAGCTAACTTATTAATGTTTTTTTTGATTGGCTAGCTAATTAATGCTGGTTCTGTTTGGCTAACTTATTGATGGCACTGATTGGCTACCTCATTAATGCTTTTTCTGATGAGCTAGCTGATTAATGTTGGCTCTCATTGGCTAACTGATTAATGTTTTCTTT
>NW_015125923.1:0-458 GCF_001443285.1 Poecilia latipinna | reverse complement strand
ATATATATATATATATATATAGAACTTACAGGAATTGAGACAAAGGAACAATTCAGAAGGAACCGAGGTGAGGAATGACAGAAAACTGGATGTGCTCCATTGTTTTCTTAATCTATTTACTTTTTCGACAGCCTGGTCTCATATTTAACCTGTGAAAAGACAGATATTTTGCTTTTCCTTTGAGCTTCTTTGTGTCTTTTCATAAATTTTGCGATGACACCAAATTGATGACAGCATTTACACACTAGTGTTTAATAATTGTCCAATACATCACTGAACCTCAAGAGGTGACATTTAATAAACTTCTTAACCTACAATGACTTACAGTTTCACTGAAAAAGCAGAGTTTCAGCTTTTTTCTTATGTGTCACAAGACTGTATGATGAAAGAGCGTTTTATATTTTATATATTTATATTTATATTTTATATCAGGCATCCCAACTGCGCAGTCCAAAAAC
>NW_015125922.1:0-459 GCF_001443285.1 Poecilia latipinna | reverse complement strand
TAAGGCATAGCTGTTTATTGCACGGATCTTGTTCTTGCCATTCAGGACTTGCCTTATTCGTTGGAGGTATTTGGCTGTGGTTGCCATTTGCTTGCTGTATTCCCAGGTACTTGTAGCTGTGCTCTATGTCTGCTATTGTTCCTTCTGGGAGTGATACCCCTTCTGTGTGGACGACCTTCCCTCTCTTTGTAACCATCCGACCACACTTCTCTAGTCTGTAGATCCTGGTGGTGTGGATCAGTGAGTCGATGTCTCGCTCGCTCTTGGCGTACAGCTTGATGATTTGGCTGAGGTGGTTCAGGCCTATGCAGAACAGCAGTGGGGACATTTGATGGACACTTGTGCAAGTGGTTTGCGGTTGGCTTCAAGGGTGGTTTTCCAGAGTCCTATTGATGTTGTACATCTCTAAGCATTCAATGATCCAGGTGTGTGGCATTGAGTCTTGTAATCAATCCAAGC
>NW_015125921.1:0-459 GCF_001443285.1 Poecilia latipinna | reverse complement strand
GACAAGTTTTCAGTTTTCACTCCAGAATAATAAACTTTTAAAAATCTAATCAACATTTACTAATATGTCATATTTCAAATGAGCCCTGCACTTGTTGATATGACTATTACTTGCTCATTTTTCTGTTGTTTTATTTAAAAATTCTGTAAATATTGAACTGCCATGGTGAGATATTTTTTTTATGTTTCAAATGTAATTTGCACTCAAGAGTACAATTACTTCTGTTTAACCGTTAGAAAAAAGTTAGTGTTAAAAAAGTGAAGTTAAGTGAATATTCAATTACATATTATATGCATGTTTCAAATGAACCAAAAGACATGCTTAAGATCGCTGAAATTAAAATAAAAAAGCAAATGTAAAACACAGAATGGCTTCCTGAAATGTGTTTAAATATATTGCTGTTCTATGTAAAGGACGTCCGCCAAGGTCGGCCCCCCTACAGTTCTAGTACACCAAATC
>NW_015125920.1:0-459 GCF_001443285.1 Poecilia latipinna | reverse complement strand
AAAAAACAACAACAAAAAAAAAATAATCCTGGTAAAAGCGCACACCGGACCGCGCAGGGTAAAACACTCAGAGTTCAGTTGATCTGTTTGGATCAGACAGATCCAACTGACTGATGAATTAGTGCAGATTTTTCTACAGATGGGAACCAGGAGGAAGTGCGTTCAGACCCCAGCGGGTGAAGTGATGCTAATTTAAGTGAAGTCGCTTAATTTAATTTATTAAAAGTTATTGGGGCCTCAGTCAGTGGTTTTTGTCACTACGAGAAAATGTAGATACATTTATCTGCTTAATTTGTGATGGGATCTGGATTCACGGTGAATATTAACTAAACCGCATAAAAAGCGACTAAATAGCCGATGTTAATATGATTGTAATTTCACGGATAAAAATAGTACATGACCGATTTTTTTTATGTTGTCGGTCAAGATAACATCTAGCGCGACCTGCCGCCCTGACAC
>NW_015125919.1:0-459 GCF_001443285.1 Poecilia latipinna | reverse complement strand
CCGAAATGGTTTCACAATCAGTCACTTTCTCTACAAATATCAAGCTGTATGCTAAAAGTGACTGAGACACCTGATCCACAGCAAAGGCATCAAAATGTCATTCAGGCTGGAGAAATGGGGCTGGATGGTGACAAACACAGGGAAGATAATCCACACAGAAGAGAGAATAGCAGAGGGAAGCCTTTGAACACCACAGGCAAGTGGCAACTACAAAGAGGTCACAAGGAAAGCAGCAACAAATCAATACCTGCAACGAGTCAGGAAGGTCCTGACCAGACAATTCAGTGGCAACATCAATGTCCAGACAATCAACAGCAATGCCTTGCTGGTCATCAGATAACCTGAAGTTCAGACATGACGGATGCTCACCATGCACGGTGGATTCTACCTCAGGTACACCATCCCTGTACTTGTCCAGGGATCCTATATTAGGGCTGTACCTCAACCACACAGAAGGAG
>NW_015125918.1:0-459 GCF_001443285.1 Poecilia latipinna | reverse complement strand
CTATCTGATTAATCCTTCCTCAGATAGGCTAGCTGATTAATGCTGGTTCTGTTTGGCTAACTTATTGCTGGAAATGATTGGCTAGCTCATTAATGCTTTTTCTGATGAGCTAGCTGATTAATGCTCGCTCTGATTGTCTAACTGATTAATTCTTTTTTCTGATTGGCTATCTGATTAATGCTGGTTCTGTTTGGCTAGCAGAATAAATCTAGCTCTGATTGGCTAGCTGAATAATTTGACCTCAGACTGGCTAGGTTATTAATGTTGATTCTGTTTGACTAGCTTATTGCTGGCACTGATTGGCTAGCTAATTAATGCTTTTTCTGATGAGCTAGCTGATTAATTTTCGCTCTGATTGGCTAGCTGAATAATTTGACCTCAGACTGGCTAGGTTATTAATGTTGGTTCTGTTTGGCTAGCTTTTTGCTGGCACTGATTGGCAACCTAATTAATGCTCGC
>NW_015125917.1:0-459 GCF_001443285.1 Poecilia latipinna | reverse complement strand
ATTCTATGAGTGCCACTGATCTGGGCTCTTCACTATATTAGAAATGTGTCCTACTCATAATTTAGCAACTTAGATTCTCAGAAACATGGCTGTTCTTCAGCAAATGACATCTGAGTCATTAATAATAATGAGCTACATGGCAGGGACATACAGTTTCACACATTCTTTTGTGAGACCAAACACAGAAATGAGTATGCATGTCTCATTCTGTGCAGTTATTTCATTAGCAGCCTGTTAACCTCACACCCATGTCTTACGATAATAATAAGAAAAAAGTCATTATCTTTGCTTAAAGGAAAATTTCCCTCCGGTCTGAATTTATGTGAACCTTAAAAGAATATAGAGCAACTTCCCCATCAAGAATCAGCTTCTAAAAAGTTATTCCAGTAGAAATGAAAAAAGTTAAAGTGGCAGTATTATGTATTTTCTAGACACATAGTGCCATTTCAATGTGGAAAG
>NW_015125916.1:0-459 GCF_001443285.1 Poecilia latipinna | reverse complement strand
TTTATTACACTGCGATCACCGGCCACAGGCAGGGCTTCAGTCTGCTGGTCACAATGACTTCTGAGACGTCCTGGTACACGGGCTAAAGCCAAGGATAAAAGAGAAATTACCAAAAGTGTAATAGAAAATACATATATTTTTTCCTTCACATTCAGAAAAAAGACTTTCATTATGTTGGGGCTCTGACTCGTAGCATCTTTGTAGCATAGCTAAATACCAACATTGTGAAGCTGAGCTGGGAAACAGAGACTGAAGAACAGCAGCTCCAGCTCTGATCCTGGCTGACCTTTCCTCACAAAATCCCCTGGTCTTTAATGCACTTCCCCTTGAACAGCGGTTTCTCATCAGCCCTCTCTCAATAGAAAACAGTCGGTTAGTGCGTGTTACCCAGAAAGCAGTTGGGCACAATATCGCAACACCGTGAGTAAAACAATGACTGGGGCAGCCTGCTATATAAAG
>NW_015125915.1:0-459 GCF_001443285.1 Poecilia latipinna | reverse complement strand
CTGGCTGGAGAGCAGCAGCTGCGTCTGCGTCGGTGTTCACCGTGGGGCTCCGTCGGCTCCGAAGCGGCTAACGAGGCTTTACATTCGCTCCACTACTGACAAAAACGACTCATTCCTCACGGCTCCATCGAGCTGCCGCTGAATATTGAAATCCGAAGCAAAGAAAAAAGCCGGCATCTTTTTTTAGTTAACGGCTTGTTTGTATCTTCCATCACTTCCGTGTTGCAGCGAGTTTCAAACGTTGCGCCTTCATTTTTCTTCTCTCTCCGCTGCTCCGTCTTGTCCACGCCCTCAGCCAATCAGTGAACAGCAGCGAAGCTTGCGTCACCTACCAAACCAGGGCCGGCCCGGCTGGCCCTGCTCTGAAGCAGGACCCTAAAAAGCAGGGCCAGCCCCGTTGAAAAGGGCTGGTGGAAACGCATTTAAAGCGAGCCGAGCCGAGCCGAGCCGGCCGAGTAG
>NW_015125914.1:0-459 GCF_001443285.1 Poecilia latipinna | reverse complement strand
AGGACAACAAGCTGTTAGATGACACACTGGATAAAGTAAAACATGAACTGGAGACCCAGAAGGATCAGCTGGTCCAAAAACTTCAAGATGTTGAGACCAAGAGGAAGAAAAACAAAGAGGAAGTTCAGATGGTGGTGAATAAAATAACTGAGAAAGAAAACTCTGATGACAAGGATCTGTTATTAGGGGAGAAAGAAAAGCTGTTAACGTCTCAGTGGAAACTGGATGAGGAGAAGAAACGTTATGAAAGACAAATACTGAATATAGAGAAGGTGATGGAACCTATAGAGATGCAGATGATGAGAATAATGGAGAAAAATAAGGATTTGAAGAAAACAGCAGAGGATGATGAAGGTATCAAGAATGATGTATCTTTAACAGAACAAAGTTCTGGAAAAAACAAATCTTAAGTCACAAATCAGCAAGATTCACTTGAGCTAAACTAGGATGTAATCAGAT
>NW_015125913.1:0-459 GCF_001443285.1 Poecilia latipinna | reverse complement strand
TCTTCTATTAGTTTTAGATACTGAAATGTCTCCCCATGAGCAACAGTCAAAAGCAAAATGCAACTACACATAAAGCAATCCAGACTTCTCAAAAATGCTATGTAGTTGCATTTTATTCAAGCTGCAGTACATAACTTTAATAAAAAATATGTTTTCTTCATATTTGTTAAAGCTGTCACGATGTCGTAGCAGTTTGTTATGAGACAGATAATCTGAAAACAATCTCCTCCATCTCCTTCCTGAATTACTATTACTGGTTAAAGTAATGCACCGTTCTGACCAAAACAACCAATCAGAACCAGTAGGAGGGTCTTAGTGCTGTCAATCAACTTCATTCACTCATTGCTAAATGTGTTAATGGTGGAAAAACAACTTATAATTACAGGAAAAATGTTTGTCTGCTTTATTGGTAGCTATGCTAACTAGACTGTGCTAGCTGCAGCAGAGCACAGAGCGAGG
>NW_015125912.1:0-459 GCF_001443285.1 Poecilia latipinna | reverse complement strand
CCTCATGTGCTGAGTTAAATGTTCTTTTCGTCTAAAACTTTTTCCACAGCTCCCACATGAAAACGGCTTTTCACCAGTGTGAATCATCATGTGCTGAGTTAACTGCTGTTTTTCAATAAAACCTTTTCCACAGTTCACACATGAAAACGGCTTTTCACCAGTGTGAATCCTCATGTGCTGAGTTAAATTCCGTTTGTGAATAAAACTTTTCCCACAGTTCACACATGAAAATGGTTTTTCACTAGAGTGAATAATCATGTGCTGAGTTAAATTCCGTTTTTGACTAAAACTTTTTCCACAGTTCACACATGAAAATGGTTTTTCACCAGAGTGAATCCTCATGTGATGAGTTAAATTCCGTTTATGAATAAATTTTTTTCCACAATTCACACATGAAAATGGTTTATCACTAGAGTGAACAATCATGTGCTGAGTTAATTTCCGTTTTTGACTAAAACG
>NW_015125911.1:0-459 GCF_001443285.1 Poecilia latipinna | reverse complement strand
AGACCGCTCGGCCATCCTGACTTCCATGAGCATTGTGTGAGATGTCTTCGCAAACGGTATGCTCAAAGGGCGACTAACGCTTGATTGAAGGACGATGGACTATTTGAGCATAGCGAGGAGCAAAATCCTGCACTTTTTCTGCCAAATTATGGGTTGAGTTTAACATTATAAGCTTTGAATGATTTTATTCTAGAGAACCACTCAACATGTCCCACAAATTTTGGCAAAGTTGACCATAGACTCTCTTGTTCTGCCTCAAATGACACCTTTTCATGGCACGAACATGATGCACTTTCCTAAATGCAACGTAATCTGTCAGAAGTGGGATTCGAACCCACGCCTCCAGGAGAGACTGCGACCTGAACGCAGCGCCTTAGACCGCTCGGCCATTCTGACTTACATGAGCGTAGAGTGAGATGCGTCCCCATGCGGTATGCTCAAAGGGCGATCAACACGACA
>NW_015125910.1:0-459 GCF_001443285.1 Poecilia latipinna | reverse complement strand
AAGGTAATTTTTTCCCTGGAAAAGCAACAAAAGGCCAACAGGGTTTTTCGACCTTATACAAATGGAAGAACAATCATGGAAGCAATGACCAAGCAATGTTTAATCAATGCATTGGAATTGTTGTATTAGTTACAGTAACTCAAGAAACAATGTTTACCCCCACTATTCATTTTATTTCACTTTTAAGTGACCTATATATATTTCTAAGGTTTATATACAGAGTTGTACTCACAGGTAAATATGTAAACTTAGTATAGCAATTAACCAAACAACTGCTAAGGTTAATTAGGATTCCACTTGAAAGCGGAATAGGGGGGATTATGTAAGAGCGGAAATACTATTTAAGGAGTGTTTTTGTGAAAAAGACTTTGGCTTCGCACTAGGTCAACCTGACCGACTCCTTTCCTTCCATTTGCGTGCGAAGCGCAAATGGAACCAAAAAAAGGACTTGGAAAGGAT
>NW_015125909.1:0-459 GCF_001443285.1 Poecilia latipinna | reverse complement strand
GTTTCCAAATTCTCAAAAATTATTATGTGTGATAGCATACTAGACATTTCCTTAATCCAGTAATCTGTCATATTTTACATTAGAACGTGATTGACCAAAAAGTTTACACTCTGATCTTTTCAGGAAGTCTTTATTTTTGTGCCCCGCTATCGGCCAGCTTTCCTCCTCCTTTATCAGAAATGAAAAATTATAAATTCACACTTTGTGTTGGGAACCTGTGATTGATGACTGACTTTTATTTGTCAGGCTTACGAGGCAAAAGCTGAAGAAAAATATCGATTCACTTCGCGTTTAAAATAACACAAAACAGCGTAAAAAGACCTCCACACAAGACCTCGTTTATTTATTTATTTATTTTATTTTGATAGCTGCCGATAAAACTGAAAGCTACAACACTGACATGATTATATGAGTAGTTTTTACCGAGAAATCGATCAGAAGCGCCATGAAAATGGTCAG
>NW_015125908.1:0-460 GCF_001443285.1 Poecilia latipinna | reverse complement strand
GATCGTGACAGTACCCCCTCCTCAAGGGGCGGCTACCAGAAGCCCAAACAGAAAAGTCCAAATAAACACAAAACAACCTAACAGGGTGGGTGGAAGGGCGACGGAAGGAGGGCAAGAGTCCATAGGAAAACCGTCCAACAAAAAACTACCCAACAGGGTGGGCGGAGAAGGCAACGACGGCAGGAGGGCTAGAGTCCAGAAAAACAGTCTTAAACAAAAAACTACCCAACAGGGTGGGCGGAGGGGCGACGGCCGGCGGGCGTCGCCGGCGCAGGAACCGGAGTCCCGGAGGCGGGTCCGGCGGTCTCTTCCGCCGGCGCAGGAAGCAAAGACGTGGAGGCGGGTCCGGCGGTCTCTTCCGCCGGCGCAGGAAGCAGAGACGTGGAGGCGGGTCCGGCGGTCTCTTCCGCCGGCGCAGGAAGCAGAGACGTGGAGGCGGGTCCGGCGGTCTTCTCCGCCG
>NW_015125907.1:0-460 GCF_001443285.1 Poecilia latipinna | reverse complement strand
TTATAGCGAAGGTTTACTATATATGAAATAATTTATAAAGAGCACCTCAGTAATTTGTAGAATGGCTGCATATCTGAGTTTATCTAGGTGTATCTGGGACTTCATTCTCATGCCTCATAATGCCTCAGCATTGAGGAGGTGGATTTATTTAAATAAGACAGTTTAGTCAAACATATGCGACATTTAACCTGCAGAACATAATATGAAAGTAAACTAAGAGTCAGTTTCAGCTGAATTTGGGTTCAGATCAAGTAGAAACTGACAAGAACCGGATGAAATAACAAAAATGAAAACAAATTTATTTTCCAATATAAGATCAAAATGGTCCCACACTGTGGAAACCTTTCGTTTTAAGCTGCTCCATAGTTGATGCTGTTCCGTAAAAGATCAAGAATTCGTTTGGCCAATGCTTTTGACAGATTTGCTTCCTTATAAACACAGATTGGCACGTTAATGTCAT
>NW_015125906.1:0-460 GCF_001443285.1 Poecilia latipinna | reverse complement strand
TATCCATTATGGAGATGATAAGTTTTGGACGGGCGATGTGCCCCTATTGCATAAGCGATACTGAAGAATGACTGATATCATTAACGATACAGGGAAGAAGCTTTTCAGTTATTTTGCTTTGCTAGCAAAGTCGTTAGCTAGCAGCTAGCTAATAGCACAACAACAACAGCCTAATGTCTGTATGATAAAAACACTGAATCGATAGATAAGAACAGTTTTTCCTCACCTGGCTGTTTCCTCCCCTCAGTAGTTCTTCAGAGAAAGGCAGACGCAGAGGCCTGTCAGTGTCTGTTGTATTTTATTACCTCTCTGCTTAAACCGCGACTCCGTGCTGAAGCATAAACGAAACTTCAACGTTTTCCGTCATCTGACAAGTAGCAAGTCTACTCCACTTTATTCACCAAAAACGTTTTTTTTATTCACCAAAAACTGATCTGTAATCTGGAACGTTTGCTACATT
>NW_015125905.1:0-460 GCF_001443285.1 Poecilia latipinna | reverse complement strand
AATACTTAGAGCTTAAATAAATTTAACCAGTGTCAATTCAAACTCTTCTTCATTCTGTTTTGCTTTCATCTCTATGCCACAATCCACAGAGGTCTCCTGCCATCCCTATAAAAATAACGCCCTGGGCGGTTGCCCATATTGCCCATGTCAGAAACCACAACTGTCTGCACCATTAAACCATGAAACACAGCAATTAACGGTAAACAACACTATGAACACTGTCCAACGGCGCAACAAGAAGAAGAAGGAGCACCATGACTGTTCTCATCCTCCCTCCCACTGCATGTTTGCCATCATGACAGGAGACGAAATCAATCAATGAGCATGCTCTGTGTTCATACGTTCAACTTTTACTTATTCGGCAATTAAATAAATGTGTGTGTGTGTGTGTGTGTGTGTGTGTGTGTGTATATATATATATATATATATAAATATATATATATATATATATATATATATA
>NW_015125904.1:0-460 GCF_001443285.1 Poecilia latipinna | reverse complement strand
CTTACGATGATCTTAGGTCGTTGGCCGATCTAAGATTGTCGCTGGTGATGTCGTAACCGATCATCCTGCAGTGTGATGTAGATCGTCGTGGCTCCGATCTAAATCAGGGGTTTTCCCCGACCGGGAGCTTAACGCTGAATGTGACAGGTAGCCAATCAGAGAGCGCGGATTTTCCTCTGCGCTTTCTGAGGGGAAATTACGGAGGGGAATCCCAAACAGCTGACACGCAGCAACCCGAAGTCCAGCGGACATCGGAGATGATATGTGGAAACAACATTAATGTTTATTCAACATTTAGTGCAAAGAGTATAGAAATGACAAGGAGAGGAGTTGGAGCCAAATTGCTACCGCAGTTGATAAACCCAGTAAGTTTTCAGCTGTTCTTCGTTAACGTGACATAAATAGGTTATAATGATTTTCATTCAGTCAGGACTTTACACTGACTCTAGCCACATGCATC
>NW_015125903.1:0-460 GCF_001443285.1 Poecilia latipinna | reverse complement strand
AAATTGATTTTACAAATTTTTTAAAAATTTTGGGTTCGACGTTAAAAAAAAAAAAAAAAAAAAAAAAAAAAAACAATAAAAAAATGCAATATTGAATGTTCCCTAATTTTGTTTAAATATATTATTTGAATTGAATTTGACTTGTAAGCCTTTCTAAATATGAAGCATATATTTATTGGTGAAATGTAACAGTTTTGATAATTGTAATAGAAACAAAATAAACTGAAGAAGGAATCCGGACAATGGATGGAAATGTAAGAGACCTTGAGGAGTTTGGGAGAGAGGCTGACACTGATAGGACTGAGGAAGGAAGTGATGAAGGAGTCAGACTGGGGTCAGATAGGGGTCAAATTGTAGTGACAGTCTGACAAAAGGGATTAAAAAAATCAGACAAAGTTGAAACACTTCGTGTAAAAATCCATAAAGTACATTCTGGTGTTTTTATTAAATCACCCAACAT
>NW_015125902.1:0-460 GCF_001443285.1 Poecilia latipinna | reverse complement strand
CAGGCCCCGCCCATCAACATAGAGCACAGATAGCACACCCAATCTCAGTGGGAGGGGCTACTGAAGCCACGGTGGGAGGAGTTTCAGTCCCACACATGAAGCTGATTGGTTCTGCAGATCGTCTGCAGGTTTTCATTAACAGCCAAGAGAAAAGTCTTTCCTGTGCCTGTGCTGAGTTTACAGAGTGTGTGTGTGTGTGTGTGTGTGTGTGTGTGTGTGTGTGTGTGTGTGTGTGAGAGAGAACAGCAGGGTGTGAATACTTCTGACTTATTGCCCTGTTTTTGATTGTGTGGCTTCTGCTTTCTCTCAGTGATTGTTTCTAATGTATTTTTGTACTAAACATAGAAGTGAGCAGAACAGCAGAGCCTCCGGTTCGCCCGTTCCTTTAAGACGGGTTGGAGTCCAGCTGGTTGGTCCCGTTCCTTTAAGACGGGTTGGAGTCCAGCTGGTTGGTCCCGTT
>NW_015125901.1:0-460 GCF_001443285.1 Poecilia latipinna | reverse complement strand
GTGTGTGAGAGACGAAACGTAATTTTTTTGAGTGTGCGTGGCTATTTTTTGGAGTATGCGAGAGTTTTTGGTAGTGTGTGAGAGACAAAACGTAATTTTTTTGAGTGTGCGTGGCTACTTTTTTGGAGTATGCGAGAGTTTTTGGTAGTGTGTGAGAGACGAAACGTAATTTTTTTGAGTGTGCGTGGCTACTTTTTTGGAGTATGCGAGAGTTTTTGGTAGTGTGTGAGAGACAAAACGTATTTTTTTTGAGTGTGTGAGAGTTTTTGGTAGTGTGTGAGAGACAAAACGTAAATTTTTGAGTGTGCGTGGCTATTTTTTTTGAGCATGTGAGAGTTTTTGGTCGTGTGTGAGAGACAAAACGTAAATTTTGTCCTAAACGGCCCCTCATACTTACCAGCTGGGGATGGGCGATATAGATACCAAGTTTTATCATGATATTTTCTAGTACTATTGTGAT
>NW_015125900.1:0-460 GCF_001443285.1 Poecilia latipinna | reverse complement strand
ATCGAGTTTGCAATGAAGGCTCTTAGAGTCCTATTGATGTTGTACATCTCTAAGCATTCAATGATCCAGGTATGTGGCATTGAGTCATAGGCTTTCTTGTAATCAATCCAAGCGGTGCACAGGTTGGTGTGTCGGGTTTTGCAGTCTCGGGCGACTGTGTGGTCTACAAGGAGTTGGTGTTTGGCTCCTCTGCTATTTATGCCGATGCCCTTCTGTGCCGTGCTCATGTATTTATCCATGTGCCCGCTTATCTTAGCCACTATGATGCCTGACATGAGCTTCCATGTTGTAGAGAGACAGGTTATTGGCCGATAGTTGGATGGGACTGAACCCTTTGAGGGATCCTTCTGGATCAGGATTGTGCGCCCTTCAGTTAACCATTCAGGGTGAGTCCCATTTTGTAGCAGCTGGTTCAGTTGAGCTGCCAGTCGCTCATGGAGGGCAGTGAGTTTCTTCAGCC
>NW_015125899.1:0-460 GCF_001443285.1 Poecilia latipinna | reverse complement strand
TGGCACTGTAAAAACCAAAAAAATTATTTTTGCTTATATCTGTTTAACAACCCTGGTTGTAACAACCTGGGTTGTTATTCTTCTGTAATTCATTTGTTTGTTATTGACTTTTGCTCAATTAAATTTCTTATGTATACATTGTATATGGTATTTTTATCGTTGTTGATAATGTTGTTTTTCATGTCTTATTTCTTTTCTTCCTCTTATAAGTGATTTAGATATATAGATGTTATTTATAATGTATAAAGGTGTTGTTTATGTCACCTAATTAGCTCTACATCCTGAATAAAAATGTGGTATTTTAGAAGATAATTTATCTTTCACGTTGCCAGTAATGACGAAGTTAATAGTAAATGATAAAGATTTCGTGGTATTCTCGTTTAGTGACGTGATTAGATTAGCTGTGTTATCACCCCCACGCCACTAGAGGCAGTAGCAAGCCAGAAAAGATGCGACTAAG
>NW_015125898.1:0-461 GCF_001443285.1 Poecilia latipinna | reverse complement strand
ATCTTTTCTCTCCAAGTTGCCGTGCTCATTGCTGAGAAACTGTTTCCAATGACTGCTACCACTTCTGGGTGACAGAGGAACACTTCTAGAACAGAACCAGAAAGTTGCAACTAGATCTGATGTGTCATTTCAAAATAAAACACTATCAAAAAAGTCATTTTTATCTTTTTCCCCGAAGTTGCCGTGCCCATTGCTGATAAACTCTCTGTTTCCAAAGACTGCTACCCCTTCTGGGTGACAGAGGGACACCTCTAGAACAGAACCAGAAAGTGGCAACTAGATCTGATATATAATTTCAAAATAAAAGCCTATCAAAAAAGTAATCTCTATCTTTTTCCCCTAAGTTGCCGTGCCCATTGCTGAGAAACTCTCTGTTTCCAAAGACTGCTACCACTTCTGGATGAAAGAGGGGCACCTCTAGAACAGAACCAGAAAGTGTCAACAAGATCTGATGTATAATT
>NW_015125897.1:0-461 GCF_001443285.1 Poecilia latipinna | reverse complement strand
GGCCGTTTCTCAATATGCGTTCTTGTCTGTACTTGTGTTCTCGCGTCCTCGTGAAACGTCATCGACAGCGGCCCAAGTACTGTTCCAATTCAAAGTACACATCCAGGCAAGAACGCTCAAAGTACCCGGATGTGTTCTTGCTCCGCCCATTTTATCAAGGATGCATCAACGCATCCTTCTGCGGACTTGAGGCAGCAAGATATCCCACAATGCAATGCGCCACCAGCAGCGGTAAATGGAGAAGGTCAGTACAGAAATGTATTGCATTTTTACCACCATTAATTGCCACGAAAACTCATTTAAATTTGTTTTTAGGCGAGAAAGTAGACCTTATAGCTTCATCTATCCACTCAGTTCATCCAGAATATTCATACTTTAATATTTGCTCCGGAGTTTTTCGGAGTAGCATAGCTCCGCTAACAGTGGAGAAACAACTTATCATTACAGGAAAATCATTTGTC
>NW_015125896.1:0-461 GCF_001443285.1 Poecilia latipinna | reverse complement strand
TCTCCTAAATATATAATATAATATAATATAATATAATATAATACAATAATATATAATATAAAATGTTAAATGGTCGATTATTATTAGGTGTTGTGTAGCCATTGCTCACTTTAGATAATAAAGAGGCTCGTTTTGCTGCTGTTTCAATCTCATTATGATGAAATAAAACATTGTGACTAGAGTAACTAATTTTTAAACAAAGTTAACAGTAAAATTTTGGACATGTGACTCTTCCAGAATTAAAACGGCTTAGCCAAAAATATTTAGTTCTATATATGAAAGTAAACTGAGAACAAGATGTTATAACCGAGCGATATTCATGGCAACATTCCTGACAGACAGTTTACCTCCTTCTAACGGAGTTTCTGACTCCGTGTGCTGCTGCCTTTACTCTGAGCCGTTCAGAGGGGGGAGGGGCAGGAAGCGCTGAATGCGCTGTTGTGCGCCTTCAAAATAAAAGC
>NW_015125895.1:0-461 GCF_001443285.1 Poecilia latipinna | reverse complement strand
ATCTGAGCCTTTCCAACCTCCCACCACTCAGTTAGAGACATAAACTGATTTTTTTTGTTTTCCATAGTTGCCAAAAGTTATTAAAACTTTGACAAAAGAAAATATCTTTAAGTAGTTTCGTATTAAAATGCCAATACGATCTGTATTTAATATTACTTGAACAAAGAAAATCCAAGTAAACCAGATGATGATCAGAAAACCCAACTGGAGAAATTAAACAGTTGGACAATCTATTTCTATAAGTATCTGAGATATAAAATCTGTCCAACCGAGCCCCACTCACTACCCCATCCTTCATTTTTACCCAGGTATACTGTCTATCCTGAGGATGTTTAGTCCTCCAAGCATCAACCAAGCCCAGCTGCGCTGTCACCTCAATCAGTTTAGATCAGTGGTTCTTAACCTTGTTTGAGGTACCGAACCCCCCAGTTGCATATGTGCATTCACCGAGCCCTTCTTAT
>NW_015125894.1:0-461 GCF_001443285.1 Poecilia latipinna | reverse complement strand
ATTTGAACAGTGTCACAACACTGTGGTATTAAATTTAAAGAAGTTGTAGAAAACTTCAAAGTGTTTTACAAACTAATCCACAAGCATTCTTTAAGCTGGAATACAGAAAATCATTCTTATTCTGAAAGAAGCAACAATATTTGTTAAAGATTTTACTTCATATTCACTGTTACAATATGAAGAGTTCCATGTACAAAATGTCAATATCTGCATATTTTACCCATCTAGTGTGAAACCTGTGCATGTTTGCATAAAAACAGCTGATTTCCTGGCGAAAATTGAAGAAAGAAAAAGGTCTCCTTCAACAGCTCTCAGTCTCTCTCTGGTTTTAGTTTTTATACTAACCAGGCTTGAGAAGCTCACTTCACACAGACATGTGGGAAATGGACCCATGTTCTTTCCAGCTACTGCTGAGCTTCACTGTCTTTTCCATCACTGTCGTCACAGCTAGATACGATGCT
>NW_015125893.1:0-461 GCF_001443285.1 Poecilia latipinna | reverse complement strand
TGTTGGACTTTTATTTAAGTGCTATTCTACTTCAAGATACATGTACCTAATGCTAGAATAAATGCAATGTACATTATGCAGCAAAGGGAATTAGAAGACATATATCCATTATGGAGATGATTGGTTTTGGACAGGCGATGTGCCCCTATTGCATAAGCGATACTGAAGAATGACTGATATCATTAACGATACAAGGAAGAAGCCTTTTAGTTATCTTGCTTTGCTACCAAAGTCGTTAGCTAGCAGCTAGCTAATAGCACAACAACAGCCTAATGTCTGTATGATAAAAATACTGAATCAATAGATAAGAACAGTTTTTCCTCACCTGGCTGTCTCCTCCCGCTCAGTAGTTCTTCAGAGAATGGCGGACGCAGAGGCCTGTCAGTGTCTGTTGTATTTCATTACCTCTCTGCTTAAGCCACTACTCCGTGCTGAAGCAGAAACGATACAACGTTCAACGT
>NW_015125892.1:0-461 GCF_001443285.1 Poecilia latipinna | reverse complement strand
TGAAATGGAGCTTAAGCGCAAATTCAAGCTGGAAAACTTCTGCCTCACCTGCTCCACCCAATCGCTGCGTCATGCTCTCCGCCTCCTACCCCAGCGCTGGACCTGGACCCGGCGTGTTCAATCATCAATCAATCAAGCTCCGCTTATAAGGATCCTCACCCACGCCAGCAGCCGCTCTCCAGCTGTGCGCAACCCACCTCCACCCCCTTCTCCACCAGCATCATTCAACTCTCCAGGACGTCATCCTTCCTGACCTCCACCACCAGTGTCGGGCCTCAGGGGAGAGCATCCCTAATCAGCGTTGGGGATGTTCACCCGAGTTCACGGCAATCAGCGCTCAAATCTTCTGCCGGGGCCCGAGCGCCAAAGAACTGTTATTCATTTCTAAAGAATTGTTATTCATTTTGTCATTAAATCCTTTAATTATCTTTTCTGTGTCTGAGTTTATCCAGATTGAAGTG
>NW_015125891.1:0-461 GCF_001443285.1 Poecilia latipinna | reverse complement strand
TCACTGAGAGCCGTTGTTCTATCAGATTACCATACGCTGTCAGAATAGCATACATGCAGTGAGTACCATGCCTGCGCATGCGCATTAAGAAGTCCGACCGTCAGAGGAGTTGTCAGTTCACCATACGCAGCAAGTTATGACGAAAATAAGTCATTAAATTGTTTTCAATGATAACTATATAGATATACATGTGTTGTCATGGTTTCAAAGTGTATTTAAAGCAGGGTCTGGCTGCAGCTGGAGTCAGCTACAACACATGCCCATGTAAAACTCATTAACCTACTTAACTGCTAAGTCAGGATGCCACACAGCTGTTCATAAAGTGTATGATGATCTACGTTATGATTCTATGTTGCTGATTAAATGAAATCTTATGGTAATGACATGTCTGAGAGATGTAGCCGGTGTTCTATCAGATAGCCATATGCTGTCAGAATAGCATACGTACATGCAGTGAGTAC
>NW_015125890.1:0-461 GCF_001443285.1 Poecilia latipinna | reverse complement strand
TTATTTCAATCTGGATAAACTCAGACACAGAAAAGATAATTAAAGGATTTAATGACAAAATGAATAACAATTCTTTAGAAATGAATAACAGTTCTTTGGCGCTCGGGCCCCGGCAGAAGATTTGAGCGCTGATTGCCGTGAACTCGGGTGAACATCCCCAACGCTGATTAGGGATGCTCTCCCCTGAGGCCCGACACTGGTGGTGGAGGTCAGGAAGGATGACGTCCTGGAGAGTTGAATGATGCTGGTGGAGAAGGGGGTGGAGGTGGGTTGCGCACAGCTGGAGAGCGGCTGCTGGCGTGGGTGTGGATCCTTATAAGCGGAGCTTGATTGATTGATGATTGAACACGCCGGGTCCAGGTCCAGCGCTGGGGTAGGAGGCGGAGAGCATGACGCAGCGATTGGGTGGAGCAGGTGAGGCAGAAGTTTTCCAGCTTGAATTTGCGCTTAAGCTCCATTTC
>NW_015125889.1:0-461 GCF_001443285.1 Poecilia latipinna | reverse complement strand
TCTGGTCAGTATATTGTAACTGAAATACTGATGGAAAAACTAAAACAGAATTACTTATTCTTTAACTTAAGAATATAGGTTCCTTCAACAGTCCTAACATGACTGGTCATTATAAAGTGCAATAGGATTATTTCTTAATACAAGTAGCATAATGACTGGAGCTCAACAAAATTATTCTGATCAAATATTTGGCAGATATTCATACAGCCTGTTGTTATTCAGAATGCATCATTTAATGTATAGTTTTAGGCACATGAGTGTATCTTTTCACTTAATGAGCATTCTAAATTATTTCCACCCAGATACTCTGGCTTATGGCTTAAGACGTCTATTAATAAATAAATTGATTTAACACCAGTTTTACATTTGACATCAATTAGTTGTCTAAAACGTAACGTATCAACTCAGCTGGTGAATGTTGATTCCTGCTCCCCATTCCCCACTTACCTGGCTGTCCCACC
>NW_015125888.1:0-462 GCF_001443285.1 Poecilia latipinna | reverse complement strand
AAGAGGTCTTGTGAGAAATTCTGTTCAGCTGTGTGAAGCTGACACCCCACCCACGTCAAAAAAATTCAGCAAATAGTCTGAATGGTTAGTGCTCCGTTTGTGCAGGTTTGTGCCGTTAAAATTTTCGTTTGTGCAGTTTTGGTTTCTGAGATATTAAAAATTATTTTTTAGGTCATCTAGAGTTCACCATCCCCCCATATCGCTCCAAAACAAACCAAAGTGGGCTAGTTCGTTAGTGCTCCGTTTGTGCAGGTTTGTGCAGTTAAAACTGTCGTTTGTGCAGCTTTTGTTTTCGAGATATTAAAAGTTATAATTTTGGCCGATGACGTCACCGTCACCCCATCTTGCGCCAAAACAAACCAAAGTGGGCTAGTTCGTTAGTGCTCCATTTGTGCAGGTTTGTGCCATTAAAACTGTCGTTTGTGGAGCTTTCGTCTTTGAAATATTAAAAGTTATAATTTT
>NW_015125887.1:0-462 GCF_001443285.1 Poecilia latipinna | reverse complement strand
AATGAAAACATGTTTGTTCAGTTTAATGTCTCCATGTGTGTCTGTCGTCTTTTAGATGGTTTTCTGCCATTAGACTGTCAATAATGTGGTTATTGATCCACATTATTGGCGTTTCATTGGTTTCTGAAATGTGATTGGTCTGTGTGATGGATGATGGAGATGAAATGTTTGGTTATTTGATTCATGTAATTTTGTTGAGCTGTTGGGTCTCTTCATGTTTCCTGTGCTGAGAGAAATAATAGTTAAAATGTTCATCTGTGTTTCCTTAAACAGTTTAACAATATTTCTGTTGTGGACATATTTATATAACGAGCCTTAAGGGGTTAACTAAAGCTCTTGGAGAAAACTGGAGATCAGTGGGGTTGTTCCTAGAAGAGCTATAATTAATGTGATGTTTTCTTTAAATTGTTTAGCAGCTGTAATTATTCATATATAAGTAAATATTTATTGGGTGCCATTTAT
>NW_015125886.1:0-462 GCF_001443285.1 Poecilia latipinna | reverse complement strand
AATCCAAAATGTCTCGTCTCTTACTTCTGATATCAGGTTTTTATACCATTCCAGCCCTACTGTTGTGTATTGGAAAACTTTTGACCAATGGCGTTACCGAACCTCGCTTGCGTAGCACTTCTGGCTCCGTCTTACACTGGATGTGTGTTGGAAGTTCCAAGAATTAAAGGTTGACCTCGTGGAAATTAAATCTGCTCCATCATAAGACCATTAGTCAAATTGTTATTCTTTATCTGTCCAAACAAAGATTCTTTCCCAGTCCTGGCCGACTTCTTCGCACGCAAGCAGGAAAAGACGTTTGCCAGAAGTTTCTTGCACAACAACTTAACCTTTCCCTCTTTGGTGATTGCTTATTCCACATCTCTCCAATCTGAATTCCTTTCTGACTTCTAGGTCAGATTGACCCAGTACATTTGACACAGTACATTTCTTTTCAGTCAAAACATATCTTAATGTGAATCA
>NW_015125885.1:0-462 GCF_001443285.1 Poecilia latipinna | reverse complement strand
TGTCCGACTGATTGTCCGATTGTCGTGCTGCAGTTGGACCGATTGTCCAACCGATTGTCCGATTGTCGGACTGCAGTTGGACCGATTGTCCGACCGATTGTCCGATTGTCAAACCGATTGTCGGACTGCAGTTGGACCGATGGTCCGACCGATTGTCAGACCGATTGTCCGATTGTCAGACCGATTGTCGGGACGCAGTTGGACCGATTGTCCGACCGATTGTCCGATTGTCGGACTGCAGTTGGACCGATTGTCCGACCGATTGTCCGATTGTCAGACCGATTGTCGGACTGCAGTCGGGCCGATTGTCCGACCGATTGCCCGATTGTCAGACCGATTGTCGGACTGCAGTCGGGCCGATTGTCCGACCGATTGCCCGACCGATTGTCCGATTGTCAAACCGATTGTCGGACTGCAGTCGGGCTGATTGTCCGACCGATTGTCCGATTGTCAGACCGATTG
>NW_015125884.1:0-462 GCF_001443285.1 Poecilia latipinna | reverse complement strand
ATGGGGAACATGTGAAGCAGAGAGAACATGTGAAAGAGAGAGAGCATGTGGAAAAGAGCATGTGGAACAGAGAGCATGTGGAGCAGAGAGAATGTGAAGCGGAGAGAACATGTGAAGCGGAGAGAACATGTGAAACAGAGAGAGCATGTGGAACGGAGAGCATGTGGAACGGAGAGCATGTGAAACGGAGAGAACGTGAAACAGAGAGAACATGTGAAACAGAGAGAGCATGTGAAACGGAGAACATGTGAAACGGAGAGCATGTAAAACGGAGAGAACATGTGAAAGAGAGAGCATGTGAAATGGAGAGAACATGTGAAAGAGAGAGCATGTGAAATGGAGAGAACATGTGAAACAGAGAGAACATGTGAAAGAGAGAGAGCATGTGGAAAAGAGCATGTGGAACAGAGAGCATGTGGAGCAGAGAGAATGTGAAGCGGAGAGAACATGTGAAGCGGAGAG
>NW_015125883.1:0-462 GCF_001443285.1 Poecilia latipinna | reverse complement strand
ATCCAGAAATACAAACATTAAAAAGGAGAAGCTGCATCACATTCAACAAAGAGTTCAACAAGAACCAAACATTTGATCTCTGAGCTCAGACTCACAAACCAGGGAGAGGCTTCCATCATCACACTCCTCTGACAAACACCTCCAACCTTTCAGCACTTCCTCTACCAACCAGCACCACCAGGTGGCACTGCACCATCTGACCAACATGTTATTTTTCTTCTCATCTTTGCTCCTTGGGGCTGATTGGTCTGGAGCTCCGTCCAACATTGTTTTAAAGTCCTTTCTGTCATCAGTAGATCATCATGGAAATCTAACTGAACTTCTCATATTAATTTAGTCAGAGTCCCTATTAAACTCTATTAAATCCATCCCACTCTTTCATTTTCCTTGTGAGCCGTTCTTAGTCAGGAGAATATTCCAGAAAACTAGGTAATGATCTCTGCCTCCAGATGAGGCGTCTAA
>NW_015125882.1:0-462 GCF_001443285.1 Poecilia latipinna | reverse complement strand
ATAAATGGCACCCAATAAATATTTACTTATATATGAATAATTACAGCTGCTAAACAATTTAAAGAAAACATCACATTAATTATAGCTCTTCTAGGAACAACCCCACTGATCTCCAGTTTTCTCCAAGAGCTTTAGTTAACCCCTTAAGGCTCGTTATATAAATATGTCCACAACAGAAATATTGTTAAACTGTTTAAGGAAACACAGATGAACATTTTAACTATTATTTCTCTCAGCACAGGAAACATGAAGAGACCCAACAGCTCAACAAAATTACATGAATCAAATAACCAAACATTTCATCTCCATCATCCATCACACAGACCAATCACATTTCAGAAACCAATGAAACGCCAATAATGTGGATCAATAACCACATTATTGACAGTCTAATGGCAGAAAACCATCTAAAAGACGACAGACACACATGGAGACATTAAACTGAACAAACATGTTTTCATT
>NW_015125881.1:0-462 GCF_001443285.1 Poecilia latipinna | reverse complement strand
TCCTCCATTCAGCAACAGTTGGTGAACAGGTTTAATCCAGTTTAGTGTAATGTGAACAGGTTTAATCCAGTTTAGTGTAATGTGAACAGGTTTAATCCAGTTTAGTGTAATTGTCTTTCTTGCTACTAGCAGCAGAATGTGCATCAATATGTAACATTGATCTTTAGTGAGTAAATCCTTGGTGTTTCTGTCCAGCAGAGACAGAAGAGGCTCCATGGGGACATCTGTCCTTAGAATGTCCTCAATCTGCTGCTTCATTTCCTCCAGAAGGTCTTTATTTGTGCTCAGTCCCAGAAGACGTGTGTGATGACCGACCATTCCTCAGATTCCTCCAACATCTATCTTTGGTTGGATCCTGGAAAGGAAAGGTTTTAATGGACTTCTATTAAATCTAGTTTTTACTTTCCAGTCGAACTCTGTCCAGATTTGGTTTCCAATCCCTTTATGGCACAAAAATGCCCA
>NW_015125880.1:0-462 GCF_001443285.1 Poecilia latipinna | reverse complement strand
ATTAAATCATCTTATCATCATGACTACCTGGGTTCCCCGGCGTCTCTCTCACCACTCACAACCACACATCATGACAGTAGGATCCGACCACAAAAGAGGTGAGGACGCCAGCGTGTGGGGTAGCGAGGCTTGGTTCCAGCAGCAGTTGGAGTTGGCTCAAAGGGATCTCTACAAGGTCGTAGAGATCTTGCCTTCTCCGCTGCTGCTGGAGGAACTGGGTCTTGCCTCTGACCTCGACGCACCAAGGCAACGCGGGCCGCGACGGAGGCGGCGGCGGGGAACTAGAGCGGAGGAGTTCTGTGGCGGAGCTCCAGCCAGCCAGAATCCCTGGGCGGGAACTCGGCCGGCGTTCTGCCCGCCTGGAGTCGGACCCCGCCGTTACTGCTGCCCTGAGCCGCCGGAGGTCCCGGCCCCTGGGCAAAGCCGTCACCGCAGCCCTGAGCCGCCGGAGGTCCCGGCCCC
>NW_015125879.1:0-462 GCF_001443285.1 Poecilia latipinna | reverse complement strand
GTCTTATTGCTTTCCTTATTTCCAGTCCTTTATAGTGTTATGCTTATTCTTTAGTTGCTTTAGGTTCTGTCCTTGTTTGTCTGAGTCCATGTCCAGCCTTCTTTAATGACTATAGTTTAATTCTATTTTATCCCTCTAGTTATTTCTCATTTCAACCTCCCTGCAGGGTTTCTAGTGATGTTTATTTCTTAATTTGATCACCATAGGTTCAGTTATTCGCCCATGTCTGAGTCTGTATCTTTCTTTAGTAATTCTAGTTGGGTTTTTCTTTGTTTAGATCTTCTAGTTTCTCTTGCTCTGTGTTCCTTAGTTCTTATTGTTAGATCAGCCTTGTTTCTATTTAGGTTCGGTTTCCCTCATATCTTTCTCTCCCAGTCCATCAGGTTTTCTTTACTCTTACTGTCTTTTGTATTACAAGTATTTTTCAGTTCCCAGCTTGTTACCCTGCTCACCACGTTGCCA
>NW_015125878.1:0-462 GCF_001443285.1 Poecilia latipinna | reverse complement strand
ATGCAACCGTTGCTGAAAAAGAATCAAACTCATGTAACACAGACTCACCTCTCTGCAACACTTTGAGACACCAAGCTTTATACTTTTCAAACCCTTGTTATTTGGTCAGTTTGATTTCAGAAGAGCCGATGACATTTTTATCACAGAAACATAAAATTTACTGTATTAAAATTTACTCATCTTGAAGAAGACTCACTGTCACACTGATGGCGATGAGTTCAGCCAAAAGTAAAACATTCAGGATTCCCAAAGCCACACAGAGGCAGAGCTTCTGTTTGGAGCTGTTCGAACCTTAACGAAAACCTGAACCTTAGCAAAATCCAATTAAATACATACTAGATTTATCTGTAACTTTATTCTTACCTGTGTGGTTAGATGCAGTTTGTCCAACAGGTTCCATGTTGACGTAAATTTCCTCCATCGGTTCAGACTCTGTGCTGCTTTTAACACTGACTATAAAAT
>NW_015125877.1:0-462 GCF_001443285.1 Poecilia latipinna | reverse complement strand
TGGTGCTTGGCCTGGTTCTGGTCCTGGTTCAAGTTCTGGTACTGGTCCTGGTCCTAGTTCCTGTCCTGGTCCTTGTTCTGGTCCTGGTCCTGGTTCTGGTTCTGGTCCTGGTCCTGGTTCAGGTTCTGGTCCTGGTCCTGGTTCAGGTTCTGGTCCTGGTCCTGGTTCAGGTTCTGGTTCTGGTCCTTGTCCTGGTCCTGGTTCCTGTCCTGGTTCAGGTTCTGGTACTGGTCCTTGTTCTGGTCCTGGTCCTGGTTCTGGTCCTGGTCCTGGTCCTGGTCCTGGTCCTGGTTCAGGTTCTGGTCCTGGTCCTGGTTCAGGTTCTGGTTCTGGTCCTTGTCCTGGTCCTGGTTCAGGTTCTGGTAATGGTCCTGGTCCTGGTTCTGGTTCTGGTCCTGGTCCTGGTTCAGGTTCTGGTAATGGTCCTGGTCCTGGTTCCGGTTCTGGTCCTGGTCCTGGTCC
>NW_015125876.1:0-462 GCF_001443285.1 Poecilia latipinna | reverse complement strand
GTCACGTGATCGATACAGGAACTGTTTTGAAATGACATTAAAGCGCCAAACTGTGTTTATAAGGAAGCGAATCTGTCAATCTGTCAAATGCATTTGCCAAACGAATTCTTGATCTTTTACGGAACAGCGTCAACTACGGAGCAGCTTCAAAGGAAAGGTTTCCGCAGTAGTGTGGGACCATTTTCATCTTATATTGGAAAATAAATTTGTTTTCATTTTTGTTGTTTCATCCGGTTCTTGTCAGTTTCTACTTGACCTATCTGAATCCAAATTCAGCTGAAACTGACTCTTAGTTTATTTTCATATTATGTTCTTCTGCAGGTTAAGTGTCGCATATGTTTGACTAAACTGTCTTATTTAAATAAATCCACCTTTTCAATGTTGAGGCATTATGAGGCCAGATTGAAGTCCCAGATACACCCAGATAAATTCAGATATACAGCCATTCTACAAATTACTCAG
>NW_015125875.1:0-462 GCF_001443285.1 Poecilia latipinna | reverse complement strand
CTGGTGCCAGTGCTGAAAAACACTGGATTCGATGTGGCATTTCAATCAATGAATGTTAATTGGCTAGAATTGAATGGTTGTTTGATGGTTGATCCAGCTTCTGTCGTTGACCTGAACCATACATGCAGCCTTTGTGATCATAATTCAACATTAAATTAACATCGTGTGCCATCTGGGTAGTTCTTCCCCAAACCTTGACGTCAATCAAACTGACCTGCGTTTTTTCAGTTCAGCAAAACCCCGTTAATCAGACGTCATGTGTGTTGAATTAGGGAAATGCCTAAAACTTGTAGGGCCTGGAGGACCAGTGCTGAAACACACTGGATTCGACGGCATTTCATTTATTTGATGTCAACCACAAAACAACATTGATTCAATGACACAGTTTCAACGTTAGTTAATTGGCTAGAATTGAATGGTTGTTTTATAGTTGATCCACCATCAGTTGTCGACCTCAACCAA
>NW_015125874.1:0-462 GCF_001443285.1 Poecilia latipinna | reverse complement strand
CCATCCATTCATTTTCTTCCGCTTATCCGGGGTCAGGTCACAGGGGCAGCGGCTTCAGAAGGGAGGCCCAGACTTCCCTTTCCCCAGCCACTTCTTCCAGCTCCTCCGGGGGAACCCCAACGCGTTCCCAGGCCAGCCGAGAGACATAGTCCCTCCAGCGTGTCCTGGGTCTTCCTCGGGGCTTCCTCCCGGTGGGACGTGCCCGGAACACCTCACCAGGGAGGCGTCCAGGAGGCATCCTGACCAGATGGCCGAGCCTCAACTGGCTCCTCTCGACGTGGAGGAGCAGCAGCTCTACTCTCAGTCCCTCCTGGATGACCGAGCTTCTCACCCTATCTCTAAGGGAGAGCCCAGCCACCCTGCGGAGGAAACCCAGTTCAGCCGCTTGTATCCGTGATTTCGTTCTTTCGGTCATGACCCAAAGCTCATGACCATAGATGAGGGTGGGAACGTAGATCAACC
>NW_015125873.1:0-462 GCF_001443285.1 Poecilia latipinna | reverse complement strand
TTCATCCATTCATGCGCGTCACTAATTAGATGACGAGGCATTTGGCTATGAGTTTGGCGGCGCATGACCGCTTTCCGGATTGAATCGTGTCCGTCACGACGTCATCCAGATCTCACCCATGCTGATGTAATCATCACGAGATCTCACCATCCTTCACGCCCGAGCGAAGTGCCATGGGTAGCGCATCGCAGAATCAGGTCGAGGCCCCACACCGAAAAAGATCAGAGTTAGCGGGTCAGAAAGGATAAGGGGGGCCTAGGCCTCAGTTGAGTCCTGGCTGGCAATCCCAGCCTGCCCCCTCTCCACTTCCCAACCGCAACTCGTTGCGTGGCTCTCCTTGTAGGAGAGGCTCACGACGTACTCACAAAAGGTCTGAATTTCAAGGGACGGAGGCCCCAGATGGCTGCGCATAGAGCCGGAACAATCCGGCCCCCCGCTTACCACCGCGGTTGGCTGCGCATA
>NW_015125872.1:0-462 GCF_001443285.1 Poecilia latipinna | reverse complement strand
AAAAGTAAAAGTACTTGCTGAATGCATTACCTAATCGCTAATACAATATCATTAAGTGAACCGATCGTATTTAATTTTAATACATCAGAAATGTGCCATTTTAATGAACAATGCCACAGATAAAGCATGTTTTCATCGTGTTTACTCTCTGTAACATAGTTTAGACTTAGATATGTGATTCTATGCATCACAATTTCAGGGATGGAAACATCTTGTCTCCTGTCCTAACATAGCATGAACTTCATTAGTAACATTTATTTAGAAAGGAATCCAACAGAAAGGGGATGGAAAGAAGGTGGGTGGGGGAGGACATGCAACCGAGGAGCCACGTAGCAGAGTTGTAGTCAAGACCACCTACCCAAGACCAAGTCAAGACCAGCACCCCGCGCTACGTGACACAATAAAATTAAGTTTTACCTATCAAAATTGCTTCTCAAATTGATCTGAAAGATCCACATTCCC
>NW_015125871.1:0-462 GCF_001443285.1 Poecilia latipinna | reverse complement strand
AAAAAGTATACTTTAGTATATTTCAAACATACTTACATTTGTGAAAGTCCACTTCAAGTATACTAAATATTAAGTGTACTACCAATAAATATATCTGAAGAATACTAAAAGTATGCTTGTACCAATTTTGAAATTATAACTTTAAACACACTTAAACATAATTGTACCAAAATACACTTTTTACTAAAAGTGTATTTTGGTACAATTATGTTAAATAAAAGTATACTTTAAGTGAGCAAAATATATATTTCCCCAAGTGTAAATATACACTTGCTCAAGTATATTTAAAATATATTTAAAATATATTTTGTGTTCACTTAATTCACTTAACACTACTTTAAATGATTAATTTCACTATGTTGTAAATTACATCTTAGTGTATAATTTAGGCTAATAAAGTATGCCTTTTATAACTTTATTTAACCGGGTGAACCCCGTTAAGATCCAGATCTCATTTTCAAG
>NW_015125870.1:0-462 GCF_001443285.1 Poecilia latipinna | reverse complement strand
GCCTGAACTTCAGTCAAGACTCCATAACTGTCCTCTGGTATCAGAACAACGTGGCATTGAATTACTGAATAGTGAAGGTGATGCAGAGCACCTTCCCTCAGTGGCTTTCTGGAAAAAAGAAAACAAACCAAAAAAACCTCATGGAGCTTGTTGACCTGGAAAGGATCCAGCCTGTTTTTGAATCAGAACCACCATGAAGAGCTTTTCCTCTCTCTTTTCTCCAGGTCTGCGTCTGTCTCTGCCACCAGTTCTCTCTTTGTCTTCTCCTTTCTCACTAAATCTGTCTCTTCCCCTCTCTGTTTTTGTTCTTGTCATGTCTGTGTCTATCAGTCTCCCACTCTCTCTCTCTGACTGTCTTCTCTCATCTTTTTTTTTTTTTTTTTTTTTTTTTTTTTATAGTTTTTTTCTTAATTTCTTTTTCCATTTTTTTTGTAACTCTCTTTTATATTAATGGTGCCTTCT
>NW_015125869.1:0-463 GCF_001443285.1 Poecilia latipinna | reverse complement strand
ACTCTGAGAAGACGACGAGAACCAAATCCGTCTGACCAGGTGCGTTTTTAACCAATCTGAAGCTTATCCAGTTAAATTTGATTTAAATGTTTTAGCTTCTTGTTGTGACAAAGTAATCCTTTAAATGTATTTCTGTAGTAATTTCTTAATATTGCCTAATAATATCTTCTGTATGAACTGTATGATCTCTTAGGGCTCGTCACTGTGTTTAATTATATTTGTCTGATAACATGATGCAGGTTTACCTGCAACAGGTGAAAACCATAAACAACTAAACACATTCTCTACAAACTGTCAAGCTAGTCATATTTTGCCTCTTGGTTTCTTTCAGGTTTAGTTTAAAAAAGCAGAGTTCATACTTGTGAAGTAGAAGAAAAGAAATATGTGGTTTCAAATGTTTTACTAATAAAAATCAAATTATTTAGATTCAAATTCTCCATCTGTAGTTAC
Source organism: Poecilia latipinna (assembly GCF_001443285.1). Taxonomy (NCBI): domain Eukaryota; kingdom Metazoa; phylum Chordata; class Actinopteri; order Cyprinodontiformes; family Poeciliidae; genus Poecilia; species Poecilia latipinna. The sequence goes on along the minus strand of NW_015125869.1, from coordinate 13 downwards.
ATCTCTACCAGCT
>NW_015125868.1:0-463 GCF_001443285.1 Poecilia latipinna | reverse complement strand
ATATATATATATATATATATATATATATATATATATATAAGTGACATGCGGTAGAAAAATAATATATAATAAAATCATTTATATTGCTATTTTCACCCTGTGGTTTGTACTATAAAGTATCTATTTTTTACTTAGCTTAACCAATTCTGATGATTTTTTCTTCAAAATCGCTGGATTTTCGCATTTTCCCATTCAAATGCTCAGAAGCGAAGCCGGTGAGGCAGCAGGAAGCTGAGCCTCACCTGGACTGATCAACCTCGCTAACTGCACTGGCTGCCATTCTATGGGGGCAAGTTCGTCCTGTCTGTACGCCAGCAATAAAATGGCTAAAAAACATTTAATATATGGACTGATTTTCCATAATTTCGCTTATGTATATAATGTACAGTGTTTTTTGTCACCAACTGTGTGTGTATTGTGTTTTGTGCGGAGGAGCGATCAGAAACGGCAGAGAACAGACTTG
>NW_015125867.1:0-463 GCF_001443285.1 Poecilia latipinna | reverse complement strand
TATGCTGAGTGATGAAGTCATTAATTAATAGAGCTTTAGCACAGAGAGATCTAAGAGTGATCAGTTTAGTAAAAGTTTAAGTGACTTAGTGGCTGAAAGTTCATGATTCTGAGGTTTGAATTTAGACCGCTGTTTTTTGTATTTCTGTTTTTTATAACTTGTCTTCTAGTGATCCGGACAGGTAATGTCCTGCTATGAAATGTCGGGGGGCCAGACACATTCTGGTGGAAGACGGTTGTAAAAATAATATCTGGACCCCGGTCTCAGACCTCAGAAACGCAGAGTGCTGGATCCTCAGGGAGGTCAGAGGCAGGTGGCTTAGATGAAGTGAGGTCTGCTATGTTAGCGCTAAGGAGAGTCGTGCCGAACCTGTTGATTAATTCCATCAGTAAATTTGAGAAACTCTGGTCCAGAAGACATTTCTTCAAAGGTATCTTGTGAATGCAGTGAATGAGTTGGGAAG
>NW_015125866.1:0-463 GCF_001443285.1 Poecilia latipinna | reverse complement strand
GACATTGCAGCTTGAAGACTTAAATAATTTTATTTGTTTTATTTTTATTTATTTGTTTAGCTTTCTGATCGTCATGCTAATCCGGGTGAGTGTTTGTAGCTGTGCGCTGCTTTACCTGCTGTCTGATCGCTCCGTATGTCTTTTTTACTGCAGTGAGCCTCGATGTAGCCAAACTCCGTCAAATATGTCATTGTTTTTATGCCATATTAGATTCGTCGTGTTGATGCATTTTGACGTGCTTCACCACACATGCTTCAATTTTCCGTCGCAACACGCAAACTTCCCCATTCACTCAGTGCGTTATAGTTACACATCGCTTAGGATTTGTTGCTGCGCGTTTGCGCAGTGTGAAGGAAAGAGGAGACCAGCTGCACAGGCAGGCTGCGAAATGAGAAGCAGGTGATCGGCGACAAGAGCCAATGATCGCCGATCACCGATCATGCACTTTTTCACGGAAATCGGC
>NW_015125865.1:6908-7371 GCF_001443285.1 Poecilia latipinna | reverse complement strand
TCAAAGTCGGTCAGAACATAGATACGCATGCCTGCTCCGGTAAAATGTTTTAAAAATTTCCCTAGGGCTTATGGTTTTCTATTCTGGTGCTTCCGACCGATGTCATGTGACAGGACAAACTCACGCTGTGACCCATGTATTTCCATATATTTCTGAAAAATGTCAGACCTCAGTGCACATCATCTTTCTCTCATCGCTGTTAATACTGTGAGTGAGGTAGAGATATGAATCGCGGGAATATCGGAGACGACAAATAGCCCTCTCATTCGCTTCAAACGGTTTTCGAATACGTGTCACGGTTCCTGAATGGGAAGGAGTTGTCCGAAGTGCTTTTTTTGTGAGAAACAGGCTGGCTTAAACAGAGAATTCTCTCACGCTCTGTGCCACCAACAGGTGCAGGGCATTAATTGCCGTGGCAACAGAATTCAGAGCAGAGGAGCTGCTTAGGACTACAAACTCCCCA
>NW_015125865.1:0-225 GCF_001443285.1 Poecilia latipinna | reverse complement strand
GCACCAAAGAGTTAATAATAATAAACACGTTTTATTATTATAAAACACAGCAAACTAATGGTGGTAGAGGGCCGCACTGGGTTAACTCGGTGAATCTCATCTGTCCGTGTATCAATCAACTCCAAACCTCTTCTTTGTTCTGTCACAATTATCGATTTATTTAATTTTGATTATCATGCTCCAAACTTTGCGAGGACTGACCACCCTGCTCACCCGCTTCCTCAT
>NW_015125864.1:0-463 GCF_001443285.1 Poecilia latipinna | reverse complement strand
TATATCTATAAAAAAAAATTCCCCTCTCACCCTCCGTGGGTGGTCTCTTTCATCCTCTGAGCTCTGGTCCTCTACCAGAGGCCTGGGAGCTTGAGGGTTCTGCGCAGTATCTTGGCTGTGCCTAGAACTGCACATTTCTGGACTGAGATGTCTGATGTTGTTCCTGAGATCTGTTGTAGCCACTGCTCCAGTTTGGGGGTGACTGCCCCGAGGGCCCCGATGACCACAGGCACCACTGTGGTCTTCACCTTCCAGGCCTTCTCCAGTTCCTCTCTGAGGCCCTGGTATTTCTCCAGTTTCTCATGCTCCTTTTTCCTGATGTTGTGGTCACTTGGTATTGCTACATCCACCACAACGGCTTTCCTCTGTTCTTTATCCACCACCACAATGTCCGGTTGGTTCACCATTACCATCTTGTCTGTCTGGATCTGGAAGTCCCACAGGATCTTTGCTCGGTCATTCT
>NW_015125863.1:0-463 GCF_001443285.1 Poecilia latipinna | reverse complement strand
TAGCTGATGGGTATTTTTTCCTTTCGAACCTACATAAAAGAACCACAGACAACGTATATGAATTTTATGACAAAGCTTTTGCAAAAGGAGAAGTCTCTGGTAGCAGCTCGTCCGAGCCGTTCACAGAGCGTTCTGGTCTGCTTCCGCGTGAGCCCCTGTTTTATTGTCAAAGAAAAACAGCCAAGGGGGCAGTCAGGAAAAACAACAGAGGTCGTAAAACTTCTAACCCAAACAACTAGCAACCCAGTTCCAGGTGTGATATCTGATCTACGGTCTGAGCCCGGTTCAAATCTCGGTCAAACTGTTAACAAGACAAAATACGACTGCACACAGGCAGTTAGGAGGTATTCTGGTTGATAAGAATTTAAGGTCTGAGAAACACAGAGTTAACTGTTTCACATGAAGATGAACAGACAGTCGTGACCTCCAGGTCAGTTTATACACACATAAGGAAGAGAACACT
>NW_015125862.1:0-463 GCF_001443285.1 Poecilia latipinna | reverse complement strand
ACCAGAGCTTTCAGTGGAAAAACTAAAGTTCCTTTTAATGCCATATAAATATGAGACAGAAACATGGATTATATCTTTATATAAACCTGTCTATTGATTATAGATTAATAGTTTTACTGGACAGAAATTACAAAGAACAAATCTGGTTCTTAATCAAATCCTAATGAGTCAAATTGAAAGTGTCATGGAGTCGTCAGCCTCATGACATTAACACTGACATGAAAAATAATATTGAAGAAATAAGTATATCAAATCTAATTAAAAACATAAATAAGTGATAAGTTTGTTACTGTTATGGTCTGTAAGATATATTTATTCTCAGTACTAGATGTGGTCTCAACAAACCCATGAAATTTCAACAATATTATTTTACCTTTTATCTGGAAATAGTGTCTGTTTATTCTTGCCATACAGTCTTCTCTATTAATTATTGCTCGAAAGGTCTTGCCATACCAGTTTATTC
>NW_015125861.1:0-463 GCF_001443285.1 Poecilia latipinna | reverse complement strand
TACACTCATAAGTGGAAAGTTTTTAGCAGTTGGTGTCATGCTAGACATGAGGATCCTGTACACTGTTCTATTTCGGTTATTTTAACCTTCCTTCAAGCACTGCTTTCTCAGGGTCGGTCTCCGTCCACTCTGAAAGTTTATGTGGCTGCCATCTCTTGTTGGCATGTGGTGGTGAATGGTGAGACAATAGGCCGTAATAAAGACGTTTCATTGTTTCTGAGGGGTGCCCGGCGCTTGCACCCTCCTCTACGCCCTGTCATGCCTGTGTGGGACCTCTCTCTCGTCCTCAGTGCGCTGCAATCTCCCCCGTTTGAGCCCTTGGCAGAGGTAAGCCTTGAGTATTTGTCGAAAAAGACTGCCTTTCTCCTTGCCATGGCTTCGGCGAAGCGCGTGGGTGAACTACATGCGCTGTCTGTTCACGAGTCCTGCTGCCGTTGGAACCCGGCTGGCTCTGGCGTTACTC
>NW_015125860.1:0-463 GCF_001443285.1 Poecilia latipinna | reverse complement strand
GTATAGAGAAAAAAAAGAGAAACAATAAATCATGCCAATGGAAATGATTTAGTTCGTTTTAATTTATCATCTGATTAATTGATTTATTGATTATTCTGACAGGCCTATGTGTGAACATTAGACTAAATCCTTAAGTATGTTGAAAAGTCAACATAAATGAAGTACCTTTCAGTTTGTTCTGGTGAATAAAGTCTAGCAGCAGATGATGATCCTGCAGGTCCAGATCTACCTTCATTACTGCTGAAGCAACAAAATACGGTTTCAGTGATAGTGACCAACATCTATAACATAATCTCCTGAAGATGCTTGTCGACTTCGGCATCATGAAACTTAATCAACCTGGTTAAAGTTAAGACTGAAGACAGACGATCAAACTGTGTGACAGTAAAAATCCACGCTTAGCTTCCAACAGCTAACGTAGCATAGCTCACATAAACATTAGCTCCCGCTAACAGAAACATAT
>NW_015125859.1:0-463 GCF_001443285.1 Poecilia latipinna | reverse complement strand
TTTGTCAGATAGTCATACGCTTAGCTCAGACATGTATACGCAGTCATTACCATATGATTTTATTTAATCAGCAACATAGAATCATGACGTAGATCTATGGAAGTAAATATGTGCCATCAGAATTTGAATAAAAAATGCATCTGAATTCAATTTTTAAAAAAATTCAGTCATTATTTGTACATGTTTGCAATTTTCATATGTTAAAAAAATTCACATTCCTATTTCAAAGTTGAAATTTTCAATATATATTTTTTCAGTGTTAAAAAAATTCAGCATATAAAAAAAAATTCAACCTTTAAAAATTCAAATGCAATATTTTCAGTGTCCTAAAAATTCAACTTGCTCAAATTCACCGTCTCAAATTCAGCGTATAAAAATTCGCTGTACAAAAATGGCAAGGTTACTTCAGGTCACAGACATTAGCAATCGTTTTCAGATTTCAACACCCAGCCAATCACATGAC
>NW_015125858.1:0-463 GCF_001443285.1 Poecilia latipinna | reverse complement strand
ACTGACTGTGTGTGTGTGATATATTGACACAAAAACATCTACAACTTACTACAAGGAGTGGAGGGGTCCACCCCCACCGTTTACATGAGTGGGATGTCCCAAACACACAGCTGCTTCGCTGTTGGCTTGTTGGAAAATATGTTAATTCAATGTTGAATTATTATCACAAAGGTTGCATGTATAGTTGAGGTCGACAACTGACGGTGGATCAACCATCCAACAATCATCCAACTCTAGCCAATTAACTAACGTTGAAACTGTGTCATTGAATCAATGTTGTTTTGTGGTTGACATCAAATAAATGAAATGCCAACGTCGAATCCAGTGTGTTTCAGCACTGGTCCTCCAGGCCCTACAAGTTTTAGGCATTTCCCTAATTCAACACACATGATATTAATTGACGTCTGATTAACGGGGTTTTGCTGAACTGAAAAAACGCAGGTCAGTTTGATTGAGGACAAGG
>NW_015125857.1:0-463 GCF_001443285.1 Poecilia latipinna | reverse complement strand
ATATAAACACCCTATGACAAATATAAGAGTTTTATGAGCATTTGGGTTACACAATAGATACAGAAACTCAAAATATATTTCCAGTAATTACTGATCTTCATATGGCCACGACACCATGACATTGTAGTATTGTGGCCATACCACAATGTGAATATTGTGGTATGGCCATTTGTAGTGGATCGACAGTCCTTTGAACATGATATGGGTCAGGTTGAGGAATTTGTCGAGCATGCAGGGTTGGCTTCTCCTAGGCGGTTACAGACAGTCTGAGGTGTGATGTGTCTGTTGTGCAGACAGATAGTCTCATCAGCTGTGTGTGTCACTGGTCTTAGCCGATGCCGCAGATGGATGAGCTGGATGTGGAGTTCTTGTGCTGGAGTGGTCACACGTGGCTGACGAGGATGAGGTCAGTTTGCAGTAGTGCCAGTCTGTTGGAAACAAACTCTTAAATGGCCTATAGTCC
>NW_015125856.1:0-463 GCF_001443285.1 Poecilia latipinna | reverse complement strand
GTGGACAAGATCACTGATGCCTGTTGTTCTTGCAAGGCTGGGTAAGTCGGCATTCATGGATTTGAGACCGCGGTAAAGCTAGCCGGCTCTGACTCCAGCCGGCCCAGCACACAATATACAAGTGCGCGGTCGCTCAAGACATTATGGTACACCCATTTACGTGCTGCTTTCACAATAAAAGCGCACATCCGGTCCATGTTTGAGCTACTCAAATCCAGCCGCAGCATTTGCAAACAGAAAATAATATATGCTGAGAAACTAATACATTTTTATCTTTTCCCCCTAAGTTGCCGTGCACATTGCTGAGAAACTCTCTGTTTTCAAAGACTGCTACCACTTCTGGGTGACAGAGGGACACCTCTAGAACAGAACCAGAAAGTTGTAACTAGATCTGATGTATAATTTCAATATTAAAGGCCATCAAAAAGTCCTTTTTTATCTTTTCCCCCTTAAGTTGCCGTGC
>NW_015125855.1:0-464 GCF_001443285.1 Poecilia latipinna | reverse complement strand
TAGGATGGCTGTTGGATGTTTGTTGTTCGTTCGATGTCTGCTGGATGCTGGATGTTGGTTGGATGTAAGTTGGATGCTGGATGTTGGTTGGATGTCAGTTGAATGTTGGTTGGATGTCAATTGAATGTTGGTTGGATGTCAGCTGGATGCTGGATGTCGGTTGGATGTCAGCTGGATGTTGAATGTTGGTTGAATGTTGGTTGGATGTCAGTTGGATGCTGGATGTTGGTTGGATGTCGGTTAGATGTCAGCTGGATGTTGAATGTTTGTTGGATGTCAGCTGGATGTTGAATGTTTGTTGGATGTCAGTTGGATGCCGGATGTTGGTTGAATGTTGGTTGGTTGTCAGTTGGATGCCGGATGTTGGTTGAATGTTGTTTGGATGTCAGTTGGATGCTGGATGTTGGTTGGATGTCAGTTGGATGTTTGTTGGATGTCAGTTGGATGCTGGATGTTGGTTGAAT
>NW_015125854.1:0-464 GCF_001443285.1 Poecilia latipinna | reverse complement strand
AAGATATAAAGAGATGTTTCTAGAGGTCATCCAAGGTCAACCAGCCCCCCCACCTTCTTCAAATCAGGCAAAATGGGTGTCAATCAACTCGGCTACGTTTGTGCAGCAAAAATTTTCGTTTGTGCTGCTTTGGCTTTGAAGATATTAATGAAAGTGTAAAGGTCAAAAGGTCAACCAGCCCCCCCACTTTCTTCAAATCAGACAAAATGGGTGTCAATCAACCTGATTATTTTTGTGCTGTTTTGCTACGGCTTTGAAGATAAAAATGTAAATTTAAACTTTTTGATGTCAATGCTTGCTTTGAAAACATTATTGAAACCTTAAATCAGAGAAGCTTCACTTATTTCATTATAACAAACTCATGATCACAATTGTTTACAAGTGACTTTTATTTATCTTGATTATCTGGCTTTACAATTCATAGCACAGAATATTCAACAACATTCTACAATAAAAGATTAATT
>NW_015125853.1:0-464 GCF_001443285.1 Poecilia latipinna | reverse complement strand
TACGCTACCCTCTGTCGCTTACCAGGGAAGCCGTCCCTGGTAAGTTTGAGTCATGGTGTCAGACGAGGGATACAAATATGGTATTGAACTTAATTATTTCAAGTAAAGTCAAAGTAAAACGGTCATTTAAGGAAAAGATTTGTGTATTTAGAGGACACTGTAAAAAGAGTATTAAAATTTAGTTTGGAACTACTTAAAAGTTTGAGTTGACTTTCTGTAGAATTAAGTCAAAGAGATTTTAAATGTTTATTAGAAGAAAATAAATGATTTAAGTAAGAGTGACTTAAATTTGTCATGTTAAACCCCCTTATGAATTAAGTTATAAAAACTTAGCAAATTGAGTTGGATGATCATAATAAATTGAGTTGGTCAAACATAGGATATAAAACTGGCATTGAACTTTATTGTTTTAAGTAAAGTCAAAGTGAAAAGTTCCTTTAGGTTAAAGATTTGTAAGTTTTGAG
>NW_015125852.1:0-464 GCF_001443285.1 Poecilia latipinna | reverse complement strand
ACAGCTAAATGTTTTTCTGAGATCCCAGATTACAGAACCCGGATCTGCCTGGACTAATGGGCCCAGTGTCACAGGTCATAAACTAAAGAACTCAAAAATTAGGGAATGCTTTACTAGTGCTTGGTTTCCTTTTGTATCAAATCCAAATTTTATATCACATTTCTTTTCAAAGGTTCAAAGGAAAAAAAATAGAACAAATTATTTAAACCTTCCGTTCCTCCAAAAGCCAAGGAGTCCACTTCAAAATGTTCTCAGGTGTTTTTCCCTCTAAGGAATCCTTAGACTTCGATTTGCTATTGATGATAAAACTTGTTTACTTTGTGATATTGAATCGACTGAACATCTTTATATGAATGTGTAAAACTTTGTGGGATGATGTGCACTACTGGCTTTTCCCAAAAATTCCTAACTCACCTGAATTTTCTAAGAAAGACATTGTTTTTGGAATTATGAGAAAAGAAAAG
>NW_015125851.1:0-464 GCF_001443285.1 Poecilia latipinna | reverse complement strand
TGGTTTTGTTTTAAAAACACCATTAACGTAAGCAGTGTAACTATATATTGTATATTTAGCGTTTGTCATCTCGTGTGATTAATTGGAGCGTAACGGTGGAGCATTTATACGCATTTATTGTCCAGCGCACTGCGCTTGTTTCCGTCTAACGGACATCTGCACTTTAATTTCTTTCCTCCCTCAACAGTCAGCTGCTATTCCTCTATTTAAACTACAATAAGTAGATCAACACAACTTGATCACACATTCTCTTAAGGTTTTCTCTGTGTGCTGCAAACTCATTAAATGCATACTTATTGGAAGCCCAAGCACCATCAGGCAAATAATTCCGGTCCGATCCGGACTATTTTTTACCTGTCAAAACATATTAACATAGACTATTTAGCCGCATTTTTATGCGGTTTAGTCAATATTCACCTAATTGAATCCAGATCCCATCACACATAAAGCAGATGAATGCATCG
>NW_015125850.1:0-464 GCF_001443285.1 Poecilia latipinna | reverse complement strand
TTTATCAACTACGGTAGCAATTTGACTCCAACTCCTCCCTTTGTCATTTCTATATTCTTTGCGCGAAATGTTAAATAAATATTAATGTTGTTTCCACATATCATCTCGGTTGCACCGTGTCAGCTGTTTGGGATTCCCCTCGTAATTTCCCCTCAGAAAGCGCAGAGGATAATCTGCGCTTTCTGATTGGCTACCTGTCACATTCAGCATTAACTCTCCCAGTCAGGGAATACCCCTGATTTAGATCAGAGCGGCCACTACGATCTAAATCGTACTGCAGGATGATCGGTTACGAAATCTCCAGCGACAATCTTAGATCGTTGGCCGATCTACGATCGGCCAACGATCTAAGATCGTCTATGGCATCCATAGATGGATGCCATAGATGCATCCATCTATGGCAGGAAATGGCGTGCATTAGTTAGAGGTGTGCCGATCGATCGGTCACCGATCATAATCGGGCC
>NW_015125849.1:0-464 GCF_001443285.1 Poecilia latipinna | reverse complement strand
GGGAAAAAAAAGACTTGTTTTTGCCCTTTTCTTGAAGTAAATATATACGGGTCCAAAATGACCCGAAACACCATAGATGTTGCTATATTTGATAATATTAAAATTAAAATCTTTTTTTTGTTGAACATTTAAGAAATGTGTTTTAATATCTCTCAGTTACACTCAGGTAACAGAACAACTGATTATTTTGTTGCCTTCTTCTCTTAAGGTTCATTTGACCACTTTTTAGACATTGAAAACGAGGGGTATTTTGTTAAAACAAAGGCCCAGGGGGCCACAAAAAAATATTAAAACCAATCTTTTCATGGATAAGGGAGCCCAACCAGCTAAACAAGAGTTAAGAAAAACATTGGATGATAAAAGATTGTTTTTAGGGCATTTTATGGCTGATTTAATACACGGGTCCAAAATGACCCGCTAACACTACAGATGGCAGGAGAAAGCTAACACCAGAGGAAGGATAT
>NW_015125848.1:0-464 GCF_001443285.1 Poecilia latipinna | reverse complement strand
GTGTAACCGGGTTCTGCTTCACTCCACTGTACCAGGCCAGCCCAAGTAACCCCTCGACTCTGCGTTGTGTAGTTTTAAAGAAGACAAGGAGTTTCTGGGTGATCTGCAGTTTATTTCCTGAATGAGAACATATCGGGTTGGAATCAGTGCAACGGCTCAGCTTCAATCAGCACACTCTTGTGCAGCTTTCACAGACTGGCACTGAGTGCAGTAAAAATCATGTTTTAAAGATCATACAATGAAGGATACAATAATAAATGATGTACCTGAATGAGAACATATCGGGTTGGAATCAGTGCAACGGCTCAGCTTCAATCAGCACACTCTTGTGCAGCTTTCACAGACTGGCACTGAGTGCAGGAGCCAGCAGCATATAACCAGCCACACAGAGAGGGGGGGCGCTATTTCCCCATTGCACTGATACATAAAGCAAGTGGGATTCTACAACCTAAACACTGTTACAC
>NW_015125847.1:0-464 GCF_001443285.1 Poecilia latipinna | reverse complement strand
AGAGGAGTTTAGATGTTTTCTAGCCTTAAAAAGAATTGCAATACTTCTTTCTATTTTAGATTGGACATATTTTATATGAGGTTTCCAACAGACCTTATTTTGAATCAATACTCTCAAAAACCGGATTTCAGTCACTCTCTCCACGGTCACATTATCAATTCTTATTTGTAAATCACTTTGCCCTTTACAATTACCGAATAACATAAACTTTGTTTTATCTAAATTTAATAATTTGTTGATATGAAACCACTCTTTCAGTAAGTCTAAATTCATTTCAAACAAAAGCTGCCGTAAATTTTCACCCGTACCAATACAAATAACAATAACAATAACAATACAAATTTTAGTATCTTGGAGGTCTTACATATATCATTTATGTATAAAATGAACAATTTTGGTCCCAATACTGAGCCTTGGGGAACACCACAAACAATGTCCAAGCATGAGGACTGGAAATCACCCAA
>NW_015125846.1:0-464 GCF_001443285.1 Poecilia latipinna | reverse complement strand
AGCATTAGAACTGTACTACCAAGCACTTGATATCTAAATCCAGGAACATTTCCTGTGATAAATCTTTCAGTAGGAGAGTAAATGATGATTGTAAGCCTGTAAACCAGTTAAGCTCAAAACTGCAGTAACAAACTTCTTACAGGTCATGTCTTCTATATTCTCCGCCTAAGTATTCATTACTTTTTAGTTCACATCAAATTCACTTCAAAGTGTGTTATTCTGCACTAACCTTGTGTTGTAGCTGTATATTATTTTCTACTTTGCATTGTCTTAATGTTCTTTCTCAGTGCCAAATAAAAGATGATCAATAAACTTGGTTCTGTTTTGTTTCTTTAAGGACTAAGTGTGAAATATCTTGTTAATACAATAATAATAACAAAACATGTTCATAGTGTGTCTGTGTTTCCCATCTCTTCCAGAATCATATGAAGACTGCACAGTGTCAGGAGACAAAATAATATATA
>NW_015125845.1:0-464 GCF_001443285.1 Poecilia latipinna | reverse complement strand
CTCAGACTGTTGGTGTGGACAGAGACGCAAGTTGGATGTGAGTCTTGCCGAGACTTGAAGCCCAGCTGAGGACTCTAAAACTCACTAATGGGATGGAATCGATCTTGGAGAAGTTGCTAGTTTCGGCTCAGTGGAACGACCAAACTAATTTGGATCATTGGGAACTGAGATATATCGGAGAGACTTTAGGGAAGATTGAAATTCATAATCTTCCTGACCTAAGACATTCTGTTTCTGAATTGGCTTTCCCCATATGGCCTTGGAAGGGCTGCATATTTCCAATCTCCTTGAAGATAAGTAAACATAACGCTCCTTCCCACCTCACCCCCTCCTGTTATCCATGCAGCTGTGGGGCTGAGCGCTCCCAAGGACATCATTCCTTGATAACAACACCTCTTTCGGACTATGCCGGGAGGCTGAACAATGTGGTTTCATGGCCCTGTGGCATCACCGCCTTCACTCAT
>NW_015125844.1:0-465 GCF_001443285.1 Poecilia latipinna | reverse complement strand
CCTTTTTATGAAGCGGAGGTGCATGCTACACCTTGCCTCCTACTTGTAAGTTACATATCCCTTTTCTTCATGTTTAAATTTGGGTCACTCTAACTAAAAATATTTTAATATCTCTGAGTAAGTAAAGAAGCATTATAGATCATTTCAAGACAATTTTTTTATAATTTATATCCTAAAACTGTGTTTTTTTGTTTGTTGCCTCAGGGCAACATTGCGCCTGCTAGGGCCCTTTTGCTCAGACAATATTATTCTAATGCGATGATATGCAATTGATTACAAAATAATTATTAAAGGCCTTTTTTTTTACTTTATTATTGACTAACAGCAACAGGAGATGGATGCAAGATCGTTTCATGGACAAAAGGTGCATGGTTCATAAGCTGGGGTCATTCCCAATGAAAACATGAGGATCCATTGTAAAACCATTATTTCATTGTTTGTTTATCCTCAAAACTGACTTCAGTC
>NW_015125843.1:0-465 GCF_001443285.1 Poecilia latipinna | reverse complement strand
ACTCACTAGAAAGCAGCAGAAGCAGGCCAGGAGACCAAGAGGACTAGCTACAAAACAGCGGAAACAGGCCGGGAGACCAAGAGGACTCGTTATGAACCCGAGAGGTCAGCGGGGAGACCAAGAGGACTCGTTATGAACCCTAGAGGTCATCTCGGAGACCAAGAGGACTCGTTATGAACCCTAGAGGTCAGCCCGTAGACCAACAGGATTCGTTATGAACCCTACAGGTCAGCCCAGAGACCAACAGGAATCGCTCCAAAGCAGCAGAAGCAGGCTGGGAGACCAACAGGACTCGTTATGAACCCTAGAGGTCAGCCCGGAGACCAACAGGATTCATTATGAACGCTAGAGGTCAGCCCGGAGACCAACAGGATTCGTTATGAACCCTAGAGGTCAGCCGGGAGACCAAGGGGACTCGCTACAAAGCAGCAGAAGCAGGCCGGGGGACCAACAGGATTTGTTATG
>NW_015125842.1:0-465 GCF_001443285.1 Poecilia latipinna | reverse complement strand
TAGCATGTAGAGATGGCGGCTAGCAGGCAGAGATGGTAGCTAGCGGGCAGAGATGGTAGCTAGCGAGCAGAGATGGTAGCTAGCAGGCATGCAGAGATGGTAGCTAGCAGGCATGCAGAGATGGTAGCTAGCAAGCAGAGTTGGTAGCTAGCAGGCAGAGATGGTAGCAAGAAGGCAGAGATGGAAGCTAGCATGTACAGTTGTTAACTGGCAAGCAGTGATGGTAGTTAGCATGTAGAGATGGCGGCTAGCAGGGAGAGTTGGTAACTAGCAAGAAGAGTTGTTATCTAGCAGGCAGAGTCGGTAGCTCGCGTGCAGAGTCGGTAGCTCGCGTGCAGAGTCGGTAGCTCGCGTGCAGAGTCGGTAGTAAGAAGGCAGAGATGGATGCTAGTATGTACAGTTGTTAACTGTCAAGCAGTGATGGTAGTTAGCATGTAGAGATGGCGGCTACAAGGGAGAGTTGGT
>NW_015125841.1:0-465 GCF_001443285.1 Poecilia latipinna | reverse complement strand
AGCTGGGTTCGAGACCCCAAAGACAAAGCCAAAGACAAATACCAAGGCAAAGATGAAGATAAAGACAAAGACAAAGAACAAAGGCAAAGAGGAAGAACTGGTGTGTTCCTTCCATGAGGCCAGCTCTTCTACATCTCGAAGGACCAGAAAGATCGTGAGACAAAGAGAAAGGAGCTACAGAGCTGCAAGACAAGAAAGAGAGGACCGCTACGGACAAGAGGAAGTCACCCTGAGGCCCGAGACCTGCCGCTCTGACTCAGTACTCTTCCTGTACTGGGAGCCTCCTGCTGCTGCAACACCTTTTTCATCATCAGGCCAGTTCTGGGGTTCAAAATGCCAAACTCCATCCGTCTCCCTCAAAGGTTCCCTGTTTTAGTTCACAGTGTCAGCATTAGGGAAAGATAGGCTAGATTATTGATTTTACTTATTTGATTACTGTTTTAAGCTGTACTGACCCTTGCAAAA
>NW_015125840.1:0-465 GCF_001443285.1 Poecilia latipinna | reverse complement strand
ACCAAGAGGACTCGCTATGAACCCTAGATGTTAACCCGGAGCCCAACAGGATTCGCTATGAACCCTAGAGGTCAGCCGGAGACCAACAGGACTCACTATGAACCCTAGAGGTCAGCCCGGAGACCAAGAGGACTCGCTATGAACCCTAGAAGTCAACCCAGAGACCAAGAGGACTCGCTATGAACCCTAGAGGTCAGCCCGGAGACCAACAGGACTCGCTATGAACCCTAGAGGTCAGCCTGGAGACCAACAGGACTCGTTATGAACCTTAGAGGTCAGCCTGGAGACCAACAGGACTCGTTATGAACCTTAGAGGTCAGCTCGGAGACCAACAGGACTCGCTATGAACCTTAGAGGTCAGTTTGGAGACCAACAGGACTCGCTATGAACCCTAGAGGTCAGCCTGGAGACCAACAGGACTCGTTATGAACCTCTAGGGTTCTTAGCGAGTCCTGTTGGTCTCCA
>NW_015125839.1:0-465 GCF_001443285.1 Poecilia latipinna | reverse complement strand
GGAGTCACTGGGAGCATTAGGTGGTGACAAGGAGTCACTGGGAGTACTAGGAGGCAACGAGGAGTCACTGGGAGCACTTGGAGGCGACGAGGAGTCACTGGGAGTCCTAGGTTGCGACGAGGAGTCACTGGGAGCACTAGTAGGCGACGAGGAGTCACTGGGAGCCCTAGGTGGCGACGAGGAATCACTGGGAGCACTAGGAGGCGACGAGGAGTCACTGGGAGCATTAGGTGGTGACAAGGAGTCACTGGGAGTACTAGGAGGCAACGAGGAGTCACTGGGAGCACTTGGAGGCGACGAGGAGTCACTGGGAGTCCTAGGTGGCGACGAGGAGTCACTGGGAGCACTAGTAGGCGACGAGGAGTCACTGGGAGCCCTAGGAGGCGACGAGGAATCACTGGGAGCACTAGGAGGCGACGAGGAGTCACTGGGAGTCCTAGGTGGCGACGAGGAGTCACTGGGAGC
>NW_015125838.1:0-465 GCF_001443285.1 Poecilia latipinna | reverse complement strand
TGTTGGTGAAGAAGAAATCTTCCATATTGTGGCGCAAACCTAACACAAGTTATAACGGCCAGACCTCCTGTTTAAAAAGAAGCCGAAGTTTGATACCTAATACATATGAGGTATGTGTCTTATTAACTTTACATTTTCTTTGAGAAAATAACATTGACTATGTTCTCTTTCTCTGTAATGTTAGCTATAAGCAATTCAAGCCAATCATACCTTGTTGTAAGTTAATGTTAGCTAAAGTTATTAAACACAATTACTGTAACGTTAGCCCTTGATATTAAATATATTTTAAAGACAGGCCCATTGTTTTTCCCCCTCCAATTTTAATCTAGCAAATTAAAAGCTAATATCCTTCATGTGCATTATGTCAAAGTTATCCTTCATGTGCATTATTTAGCGACTTGGCTGATGTGACACAGTGCTTGTGTTCTTTGCTTTGGCAAGTTTAGCCACATGAAGACCCAGGCT
>NW_015125837.1:0-465 GCF_001443285.1 Poecilia latipinna | reverse complement strand
AAAATGACAACAAGCAGGCATGTTTTATCACCTATACTTTATGCACTAGCACTTTACCTAACAGGCACTTTATTAAATATGTGGACAACTCGGCTTCGGTGAGCCTCCTAAATGAAAGGGATGCTGTGGTCCACTTTTATATTCCCTTTTCAACTGGTTCAATAAGTCAAACCTCATTTAAACACTAATAAGAATAAGGAAATGTCCATTAATTTTAGACGGTCACAACCCTTCTCTGCCACTGTCATTAACAGAGAGACTATTCTGCCTCTAATTACAAATATCTTGGCGCTGTGCTAGTCAACAAGCTGAAATGGGACGAATCTCATGCAAATTAAGTCACAGTAAAGATTACACTTCTTAAAAGAATTGCTTGTTTCTTGTGTCAACAGCCAAGAAAAATACATTTATTCCAAGTATTTTAGCTTATTGTACGATCTGTTACTTTGGCAATACCACTTAGGT
>NW_015125836.1:0-465 GCF_001443285.1 Poecilia latipinna | reverse complement strand
GATTCTGCTTCAGACCTGGCCTGGTTCTGGCTTGGTTCTGGTCTGGTTCTGGCTTGGTTCTGGTCTGGTTCTGGCTTGGTTCTGGTCTGGTCCTGGTTTGGGTCTGGTCTGGTTCTGGTCTGGTTCTGGTTCAGACCTGGTCTGGTCCTGGTTTGGTTCTGGTCTGGTTCTGGTTCAGACCTGGTCTGGTCCTGGTTTGGTTCTGGTCTGGTTCTGGTCTGGTTCTGGTTCAGACCTGGCCTGGTTCTGGTTTGGTTCTGGTCTGGTTCTGGTCCGAGGTGATGGAAGCTAAAGTCCAGGTTTATGAAGCAGGTTCTACTCCAGCAGCTGAGACTCAGATGGAAACACGGAGCTGCAGACCTTCAATACAAAACCAATAACGACGATCCTGGGTGGATCCAGAGGATGGTGGATCCAGAGGATGGTGGATCCAGAGGATGGTGGATCCAGAGGATGGTGGATCCA
>NW_015125835.1:0-465 GCF_001443285.1 Poecilia latipinna | reverse complement strand
TTTCATCTAGATGACTTTTATAATAATCCTCAACATAGGACATATATGGAAAATAGTTCTACGGCTTTTCACCAGTGTGAATCATCATGTGCCGAGTTAAACTAACTTTGTGACTAAAACTTTTTCCACAGTTCCCACATGAAAACGGCTTTTCACCAGTGTGAATCCTCATGTGACTAATTAAATACGATTTGCGACTAAAACTTTTTCCACAGTTCCCACATGAAAATGACTTTTCGCCAGTGTGAATCCTCATGTGAATAATTAAAGACCCTTTTTGACTAAAACTTTTTCCACAGTTCCCACATGAAAACGGCTTTTCACCAGTGTGAATCCTCATGTGCGTAACTAAATCCTGTTTTAGACTAAAACTTTTTCCACAGTTCCCACATGAAAACGGTTTTTCCCCAGTGTGAATCCTCACGTGACTAATTAAAGACTCGTTTCGACCAAAACTTTTTCCAC
>NW_015125834.1:0-465 GCF_001443285.1 Poecilia latipinna | reverse complement strand
GGACCATAAAACCACGTGGCTCAGCCTCCTGGCAGAAGTCTGATAAGATGTCATCAAGGAATGTCCTTGGGAGCGCTCAGCTCCACAGCTGCATGGAAACAGGAGGGGATGAGGTGGGAAGGAGCGTTATGTTTACATATCTTCCAGGAGATTGGAAATATGCAGCATTCACAAGGCAACACGGGAAAAGCCAATTTGGATACAGAAAGTCTTCGGTCGGGTAGATTATAAATTTCAATCTCCCCTAAAGTCTCTCCGCTACATCTCAGTTCCCATTTATCCAGATTAGTTTAATCGTTCCACTGAGCTGAAATTAGCAACTTCTCCAAGATCGATTCCATCCTGTTAGAGTTTTTCAGTCCTCATCTGGGCTGCGAGTCTCAGCAAGACTCGCATCCAACTTGTGTCTTTGTCCACACCAACAGTCTGAGTGTTCGCTAGTTTGGCCAAGTCATCAGATGATGG
>NW_015125833.1:0-465 GCF_001443285.1 Poecilia latipinna | reverse complement strand
GCTTTAAAATAATGACAGATTATCTGAAACTGTTGGACTTTGGAACAGGTTTAGATCATGTAGTGCTGAGCGTTCAGAGAGCAGGTTTGACGTCATCTCAAAGGGGAGGGTGTGGCTTGTTGCAGCAAGGGAGACAGACTTCGCACTTAACTCAATGCATCTTTTGTTAGTGTTTAATAAACACATGTGGCATTCAGCCAAATGAAAAGTTTACGAATTTGAATTCCTAAAAATATGTTGAAAGAATTACAGTCATTTCTGTAAGACTTTTGGGTGAATCAAACCGTTTCTGACAGGAAGTATGACTTGTATTCCAAAAAGCTAATAAAACTATATATTTTAAGGAAGTTAATTGTATGCCTTTTTCCATCAGCACACTCGGTACCTCTTTTGTACCAATGTTTCCTCTTTTCTGGTGATTTTATGAAGAAGCTGTGTACAATGTGGCATTCTGTATTATTGGTA
>NW_015125832.1:0-465 GCF_001443285.1 Poecilia latipinna | reverse complement strand
TTTTCCGAGCCGCCTTTAAACGCAACATGAGTGCTACGGCGCTCGCGCTGGGTTTCCACCTGTGAAGGAGACCTGCTGCTGCTGTGCGGAGCTACGTAGGTTTGTGTTAGAATCGGCAGCAAACCAGCAAAACGCAAAGAACTTTTCACAGTTTGTCCCTCCAACTAACCGACTGACTTGAGTAAAGCTGCTGGATGCAGGTAATGTTAGCTAAAAGATGACTAGCTAATGTTAGCTAAAAGATGACTAGCTAATATCAATACAGAACCTTAAGCTTAACAAGGCTACCGATGTTGGTGTCTATTTTCAGCTACGTACATTCATTTTGCCCCCAAAAAAGTTGATGCCCCCTTCCCCCGTCACACGCGTCGTTTCAACCAGACAGCCATTTGTAATCCATAGGGGGTGCCCAGAAAATGTTTGGAAACCACTGGGGGGACGCAGAAAAAAAAGTTTGGGAACCAC
>NW_015125831.1:0-465 GCF_001443285.1 Poecilia latipinna | reverse complement strand
CCCATCATCCTTTGCTGCTCTTCACCAGGCTGCTGCACCTTCAGGAACATCATCCTCTTCATCCTCAGAGATTCAAACTGCAGGAACATCTCCATTCAGTTAGTGATGCTGCAGCATCAGGCTGGTCCTCTGATCCAGTAGCAGAGAGTTTCTGGTTCTGATGAGGAAACGGGAAGAAACTCTGATCACCTGCTGCTCCTGTAAGAACGACGACACACAGCAGCTGTGATACAGAAACACAGAGAGAGAGAAACACAGAGAAACACACACACACACACACACACACACAGAGAAACACACACACACACACACACACACACACACACACACACACACACACACACACACACACAGAGACACACACACACACACACACACACACACAGAGAAACACACACACACACACACACACACAGAGAAACACACACACACACACACATACACACACAGAGAAACACACACACA
>NW_015125830.1:0-465 GCF_001443285.1 Poecilia latipinna | reverse complement strand
GACTAAGCTGTACTTGTACCATTCAGTATGTTAAAATTAATGCATAAACTAAAATTTAACAAAATGCTAATGTTAGCATGAAGACTAGTATGTGGGGCATCATTAGCACGTTCTCTGTCATTGACTTACTCCATTCAGTATACTAAACATGGCAAATAATTAAGAAATTTAACAAATAGATTATTTTAGGTAAAAGGCTAATGCTAATGCACGCAAGGCAGTGCACTAGTGGGGGGCAGTGAAATGCTAATGTTTGTGCTAATGTTAATGAACTGCCTGCTGCGCAATAATAAAGATAAATAATAAATTATAAAGAGACATTCTATTGGGTGTAGAACAATAGGTGCCTGCCATACAATGCATGGCCCCAATTAGAGCAGTTCTTGTGTGACCGAGATTAAAAAAAAAAAGTGGTGATATCACACTTTTTGGAAGTTTCACAAATCAGAGAAAAGCTTCACAAAT
>NW_015125829.1:0-465 GCF_001443285.1 Poecilia latipinna | reverse complement strand
CAGTCTATAGATCGTTGTAATTTTCTGTTTAAAGTGTTCTCTTCCTTATGTGTGTATGAACTGACCTGGAGGTCAGGACTGTCTGTTCATCTTCATGTGAAACAGTTAACTCTGTGTTTCTCAGACCTTAAATTCTTATCAACCAGAATACCTCCTAACTGCCTGTGAGCAGTCGTATTTTGTCTCTTGTTTATCCTCCCTCTTTGTTGACAGTTTGACCGAGATTTGAACCGGGCTCAGACCATAGATCAGATATCACACCTGGAATTGGGTTGCTAGCTGTTTGGGTTAGAAGTTTTACGACCTCTGTTGTTTTTCCTGACTGCCCCCTTGACAATGAAACAGGGGCTCACGCGGAAGGACAGCAGAACGCTCTGTGAACAGCTCGGAGGAGAAGTTTACAGAGTATTTCTCCTTTTGCAAAAGCTTGGCCATAAAATTCATATACGTTGTCTGTGGTTCTTT
>NW_015125828.1:0-466 GCF_001443285.1 Poecilia latipinna | reverse complement strand
GGGTTCTCTTATGCTTGGACAAACAAAAAAATGACTGCCCAAGGCCAGAGATCACTTTAGTGACATTTATTCAGTCCTTTAAGTGAGCAAAAACGTGGCAGGTGAAGAATATATACACAGGGACGTCCAGGCAGGTTAAAAACAGACAAAACAGTACCTTCAAGGTAAGAGTCCATCACCCTCACTGTGATATGACAGGAGTCTAGCCCCAGACTGCCTCCCTGTGGTGCAGAGCCCTGCTTTTAAAGCCACAGGCTCCGCCCACAGAAAGACCAATCAAGCAAACAAAACTAACAATTACTTCTAACTCAAATGAACTATTAAAGGATACAAAACAGATCATAATAATAAGGACAATAAATAAACTTGTAATCAAAAATACAATAAGCAATTTAATAGAGAACACTCGGTATGTTCCGATGACGTCATCACCTGACTCCTGGCGCGCCACACCCGGAAATAACTG
>NW_015125827.1:0-466 GCF_001443285.1 Poecilia latipinna | reverse complement strand
ATCCAGCAGGTCTGGCTGGACCAGCAGCCACACATGGCCTGCATCCAGGACCCAGAGGGCCGACCCCTCTACCGGAGTCTGGCCCCCTCAGGAAAGGTGGTGTGGAGCTCTGCTGCTGCCGCTGCGCTGTGGCTCCACCTCCCTGGAGTCCTTCCACCTCAACGCTTCATCCCAGGCAGCTGATTAACATCTTTAATGTTTCCTCTCTGCTTCTCTCCTGCTGGTTTTAAACAGAATATATTTCCTTGGACCTGCAGGGACCAGCGCCGCTCACTTCCAGGCCGACCTGCTGGAAGGCCTGATGCGCTGGAACCGGGACCAGATGGAGGAAGCGGTTGGGGGAACCGCCAGATTTAGGATGTATGGCAGCGTCCAGAGGGAGGCTGAGGCTGGACAGACTCAGCCGGAAGATCCTGAAGGCTCGGCTGGATGAGCTACCAGCCTCCTGGGGCGAAACGGGTCAGAA
>NW_015125826.1:0-466 GCF_001443285.1 Poecilia latipinna | reverse complement strand
ATGGGTTGAGATTTTTTTTTTTCTTACGGGTTACATCAATCCCCATTCAGAGTCTTTGGGTGGGGGTGTTATGTGCTTCGGGCACATTATGATGATTTTTGTCTATTTTTTCCTTTATTTTCTTATAGAAAATAAAGAATGACCTTTTGTTAATATATTTTGGAGTTTGGATAATTTCTTATTTCTGGTCATTTGATAACGTTAATTTGCGGCGCTGTTGGTCCGCCTATAAATAGGCTGGGTTTCAGCATGTTGGGCTCTCCGCCCTTCCACTCGCTTCCGCTCGCTCCACCACCACCGGGGACGCGTCTTGACGCGGTGCGCGCACGTCCAGTCGCTGTGGGCCGCAGCTGACGTTTCCAGCCTGCCATGCGGTATTTCTGTTAGCCTTTGTTTGTTTTTTCATTGTGATTTTGGCCTGGTGGGACCGGTTGTCCTGGTTTCGATCTTTCTTTTGTATTAGGTT
>NW_015125825.1:0-466 GCF_001443285.1 Poecilia latipinna | reverse complement strand
GACCCGTCAGAACCGCGCAGGGTAAAAAGCTCAGGCGGATCTTAGAACAACGGAGGAGCTCATTCATTATTGGCTCACAGGAAAAGCGCCAAATTAACAAAAGTAAACTGACCAATCAGATTTAGCCTTTTGCCTGACCTTTGACCCCCACAGACTCACACTGGTGTGCGCTACGTACAAGATGCTTTGACACAAAATATTTTTTTTTCTCTACAATTTTGTTAAGAGTAAAGAGGATTAGATAATAACATACAGTAATAATTCTCTTCTTTTTTTATTTACCGTATTTTCTGCACTATGTCTCACCTAAAAACCTTCAATTTCCTCAAAAGCCTTATAATCCGGTCCTTATATATGGACCAATATTGAGCCACAACAGGTCTAGCCACTACGGCAAGCAGCTGCCGACTTCATTTTCGCCCGTAGAAGAAGAAGCGCAGTGCATGCTGGGATAGTTGTCAGAACG
>NW_015125824.1:0-466 GCF_001443285.1 Poecilia latipinna | reverse complement strand
ACTGGAGGACTGGGAGCTGAGAACTGAGGACAGAGCTTCACAGCTTCTCTCTGAGAGGTTACAGCCACTCAGTCTGAGGAGACAGGGAGGAAAATCTGGTATTAAACTATTCATCAGAATGAATATTTCTCTTTATTGTCAACTATGATCTTTTTAGAAAGCCTGAAGGTTGCGTCTTGTTTCATGTCTTTATGTTGCCTATTTTCAGAACTAGTTTCTTCTATAGTTGGGCGTCTGGAAGGACTGAACTACAGGCAGCAAGAAAACTTGCAAGGCAAGAGAACTATAAAATGCAACAATGAACTAAATGAATTCAGTGTCAATCCTGAGAATCAAGGCTGGTTGAAGATCAGCATCAGGCTTAGTTTGAGGAAAAACAGCAGCTTGAATCAAAGCAGAGAGAATCTCAGATTTTATCTTTATCTTTTTCAACTCTTTGGATACAGAGATGGAAAACTGAGCAGCA
>NW_015125823.1:0-466 GCF_001443285.1 Poecilia latipinna | reverse complement strand
TCTAGTTGTTCAGTCAGTCACTCCATCATGTTGTCATGTTTCAGTTTCTCCTCCATTCAGCAACAGTTGGTGAACAGGTTTAATCCAGTTTAGTGTGATGTGAACAGGTTTAATCCAGTTTAGTGTAATGTGAACAGGTTTAATCCAGTTTAGTGTAAATGTGAACAGGTTTAATCCAGTTTAGTGTGATGTGAACAGGTTTAATCCAGTTTAGTGTAACTGTGAACAGGTTTAATCCAGTTTAGTGTAACTGTGAACAGATTTAATCCAGTTTAGTGTAACTGTGAACAGGTTTAATCCAGTTTAGTGTAATTGTCTTTCTTGCTACTAGCAGCAGAATGTGCATCAATATGTAACATTGATCTTTAGTGAGTAAATCCTTGGTGTTTCTGTCCAGCAGAGACAGAAGAGGCTCCATGGGGACATCTGTCCTTAGAATGTCCTCAATCTGCTGCTTCATTTTCTC
>NW_015125822.1:0-466 GCF_001443285.1 Poecilia latipinna | reverse complement strand
GTAGCACGCTCAGCTTGTCGTAGCGGTAGCATAGCGCCCTCAACTTGTCGTAGTAGTAGCGAAACGCGCTCAGCTTGTCGTAGCGGTAGCATAGCACGCTCACCTTGTTGTAGTAGTAGCGCAGCGCCCTCACCTTGTCGTAGCGGTAGCATAGCACGCTCACCTTGTCATAGTAGTAGCATAGCGCCCTCACCTTGTCGTAGCAGTAACGCAGCGCCCTCACCTTGTCGTTGTAGTAGCATAGCGCACTCACCTTGTCGTTGTAGTAGCATAGCGCACTCACCTTGTCATAGTCGTAGCGGTAGCATAACGAGCTCACCTTGTCGTAGTAGTAGCGTAGCGCACTCACCTCGTCATAGTCGTAGCGGTAGCATAGCACGCTCACCTTGTCATAGTCGTAGCGGTAGCATAGCACGCTCACCTTGTCATAGTAGTAGCGTAGCGCCCTCACCTTGTCGTAGTAGTA
>NW_015125821.1:0-466 GCF_001443285.1 Poecilia latipinna | reverse complement strand
TCTGTCAGGAATGTTGCCATGAATATCGCTCGTTTATAACATCTTGTTGTCAGTTTACTTTCATATATAGAACTAAATCTTTTTGGTTTAGCTGTTTAAATTCTGGAATAGTCACATGTCCAAAATTTTACCACTAACTTTAACAGTTAGCTAGTCTAGTCACAATGATTTAGACTGAAACAGCAGCAAAATGAGCCTTTTTATTATTTAAACTGAGCAACACCTGATCATACTCGACCACTTAACATGTGTTTATATATTATATTATATTATATATTTAGGAGAACAGCAGTGCTAGAATGATGTTGAAGAAAGGTGAAGAAGCTCTGGTGAGGTCTTCATTTAGTTTATTGAAATATGTATTAACTGTTTTTAATTTTTAAATAAACTAAACTATTTTATTATGAGAGGAGCAGGTCAGGGAAGACATAGGAGAGCCAGTTGGCGTTTCAGGGTGTGAAGATAT
>NW_015125820.1:0-466 GCF_001443285.1 Poecilia latipinna | reverse complement strand
GTAGTTTACTCTTGAACAGCTATAGCATGTTTCATAGATAAATCTACAAACAATTTTGCAGGGAATTTTTTCAGAGCACTAATCTCTGAAAAGAGATGGGGCCACTGGGATTAAATGGGGGAGATTCTCAAAGGTTGATGATCTAGAATCTGGGTTTGGAAGGCTTGGTGATGGGTCATCTGTCTCAGACCCTGCAGCAAAGGTTTACAGAGATTGGATCTTTACATCTACCAAACGTGAGGAATTGATTACAATAAAATAGATCTAGGTTATTAGTGCAATAAGAATCAGTTTGATGAAGCTACCAACTAAAGCAATGAAAAGGGTTGGGCAGGGCTTCCACAGCCCAAGTTACACCAAGTATTGATATATTTAAATGGTGAAATGGTATTGTAATGTGCCACTACCAATGATGTCTACTGTGCATGCAAAAGAGCCAGAAGATACCTAACAAAGATGTCAAACT
>NW_015125819.1:0-466 GCF_001443285.1 Poecilia latipinna | reverse complement strand
ATATATTCCACTGAGGGAATGAAACTATAACATATTAATTTCTCATATGTTAACATAAAGGCTCGTTTTGAAGTATAAGCTGCTACTTACAGGCGTCGCTTTGAAGAAGTCGACCTTCATAACAGTCACGTGTTCATCTGCTCTACCGTTAGCAAACAACCGAACTGATTAAATAACATAAAAGTCAAGCAGTTCCCTAAAAGTCCAACAGATGGCAGCAATGCACCCCACAGTTTACAGGACACACTTCCTGCTAAAGAGCCCCCTGGTGGTTGAAGAAAAATACACATATAAACCGGAAAATACAATATATGGAAAAAAAAAATCTGAATGCTCTCTGGTATTGTTCAGTGGGCCGGACCAAGTGGGGAGGCGGGCCGGATCCGGCCCGCGGGCCGTAGTTTGGGGACCCCTGCTCTACTGTATCAAATTGACATAGGAATAACAGAGAGTTGGCCATTCTAAG
>NW_015125818.1:0-466 GCF_001443285.1 Poecilia latipinna | reverse complement strand
TTTAATTATTAATCCAATACATGAACTGCAAGCTTTGACTTTGACAAAGACATGATGAGGGTGTGACAAAAGTTAGGGTGGGTTCACACTGCAGCCTGAAGTGACCCAATTCTGATTTTTTGTCAAATCGGATTTCTTTTGCCGGGCCGTTCACACAGCCACACATATGCGACCTGTATGCGTTCTGCAGTCTGAACAGGCAAACGACCTGAAAGTGTCCCGCATGCGCAGTAGAGGGCGCAATAGCGTCAGCGTTCTTAGTGTTCTGCCAACCGCAATAAAAAGAAGTGCTCAGTGTTTGCGGAAGTAAACATGGAGGTAAACAGTGGAGCTTAGCTTACATATTTGAAGTTGTTGTCCAACCGGAGCAGCATATAACAACTCAATCCTCATTATAGTCCGTCATAGTTGTTTTTCTTCCCACTTGCGCGTATCAGGACGCAGAATTTGTTGAGTATCAGTGACG
>NW_015125817.1:0-466 GCF_001443285.1 Poecilia latipinna | reverse complement strand
TCCTTCAGACTCCTTGTCCACTGGAATGGACATGATATTTTTCTGGGATTAAACCAATAAAAAAAAATTGCATAATGGATCTTACAGATTGGTTTCTTATTAAACAAAAAACAATGAAGTTTAGATTTTAACTTGATACTAGTGAGTATCAGACAAGACGAGCATGTGTATGAAGCAAGACTGGGAGAAGTAAGCATCTGTTTCCCATCAAAAATATTAATTTATGTTCATAGCAGCCTAAACAAATTTCTCTCAGTATAATCTTAAGTATTTCCAGTCATAGTATTTGAAGGTATTTTGAATTTTTTTTCTATCATGAAATCGTAGTTTGTTTTTTTTAAAGCTGAATGTCCATCACATAGGACATCAGGAGTTTGTGTATGTTGTACAACACCTAATTATTCAGTGTTATCGTGCAAAGAAAGAAGGATGTATGAACATTTCATAGCCAGTTTGTGATTTGTTA
>NW_015125816.1:6951-7417 GCF_001443285.1 Poecilia latipinna | reverse complement strand
TTGGGATTGATAAAGTGGTTTTGAATTAGAATTGAATTTGAAAAAAACTGCATGGAACATATATGAATAGTAATCTGATCTTTAGTGAAGTTTCACAAATATTCATATATGTTCCATGCAGTTTTTTTCAAATTCAATTCTAATTCAAAACCACTTTATTAATCCCAATGGGAAATAAAATGTTGGTGTAACTCATTATGGTGATGGCTGTTGGAAGGACAGATCTTTTGCAGGGGTCTGTTAAGTGAAGTTTCACAAATCAGATGGTGATCCAAATGAAAATAAATGGTGAAATTCGAATTTTACTGAGTTTTCACAAATCAGAAAACTGTTTCACAAATCCCAGACATGGTTTTAAATATCCAGCTTGTTTTTCTTAATGTGTTGTGTTTTCCGAAATGCCGTTGTGTTTTCCAAAATGTCGTTGTGTTTTCCGAAATGTCGTTGTGTTTTCCGTAATGTCGTT
>NW_015125816.1:0-415 GCF_001443285.1 Poecilia latipinna | reverse complement strand
TTTCTGGGGAAAACCCTGCAATACTGTTTTTAAAATACCTCTGCTGAGAGAGAAACCACACAATTTATTTACTGGAATCACGTCAATCAACAGACCTCCTATCAACAGATGGCCCTAATTTTGCTTAGGGCCATAGGGCCCTAAGCAAAATTTTGGTTTAATTCTGCTAACAATGTGGACCAGTAGATCATTCACACTCCTGCTATAAACTTATTGCATCTCTGGCAGTGCTGTTTACATTATAAACATTTACTGGCCAAGTAATTTGTCGGCCAGTTGATTTCTCGGCACCGATTTCCTTAATTTTGGGGGATCGTGATTGGCCGACACTTAGACGTGAAGCCCATCTTATCTTCTAATCTTATCATCTGCAGCGCCTCCATTTGGCTGCCTGGTGTGAAGACAACAGAACAAC
>NW_015125815.1:0-466 GCF_001443285.1 Poecilia latipinna | reverse complement strand
CTGGGGGTCCTGGCGCCCCCCCCGCAAACGGGGGGCGGTCCCCCCCCCCCGGGGGGGGGGGAAAGCTACGCCGCAGCGGTGGGACCAGTGTAGGACGGCTGGGACAGACGGGTCGTCTGGGTCTCGCTACCGATGGGGCGCCCGCGGGCTGGAGCTGCAGAGCGGAGGGGGGGGGCCCCCCTCCCTGAACGTCCGTGCCCGGGTCTAGAGGCGAGCCTGCAAGGCTGAAGGAACCCTCCGCCGGTGCCGGGGCACCGGGGCCGGCGGGAGCCCTCCATGGCAGGCCACGGGGGCTGTTCGGGCAGATAAGTGGGTGTAAATGTGATTGGAGAGCCATCCACTGGAGCTCCAGACCTCCGAGGGGGGACACCTAGGCGGGGTCAGCCCGCTGTCGGTGCTCCGTCTTCGGCCTGAGTCCGGGGAGACTCTGCGCTTTTATTTCCGCTTCCACAGGGCTCCACCGAGC
>NW_015125814.1:0-467 GCF_001443285.1 Poecilia latipinna | reverse complement strand
CTAGCAGCTAGTTAATAGCACAACAACAGCCTAATGTCAGTATGATAAAAATACTGAATCGATAGATATGAACAGTTTTTCCTCACCTGGCTGTCTCCTCCCGTTCAGTAGTTCTTCAGAGAAAGGCAGACGCAGAGGCCTGTCAGTGTTTGTTGTATTTCATTACCTCTCTGCTTAAACCGCTACTTTAATGTTTTCCGTCATCTGAGAAGTAGCAAGTCTACTCCACTTTATTCACCAAAAACTTTTTTTTTTAATTCACCAATTAATTTTGTAATCTGGAATGTTCGCTATGCTGAGCTCCAGTTAGCCGCCTTATCTCAATGCATGAGAGGCAATTGCGTCCTGTGTCACGGGCAAAAGATCAAAGGTAGCAAGGTGACCGGGGGGCTTATTATGTTGTTTTTCTTGAAAAAAAAAAAAAAAAAAAAAAACTAAATAAATTTAGTACGTTATTATGTGTCAGA
>NW_015125813.1:0-467 GCF_001443285.1 Poecilia latipinna | reverse complement strand
GCTGGGTTTACGCCTGTGAAGCAGACCTGCTGCTGCTGGGCGGAGCTACGTAGGTTTGTGTTAGAATCACGGCAGCAAACCAGCAAAACGCAAAGAACTTTTCACAGTTTTTCCCTCCAAACTAACCGACTGAGTTGAGTAAAGCTGGTGGATGCAGGTAATGTTAGCTAAAAGATGACTAGCAGGTAATGTTAGCTAAAAGATGACTAGCAGGTAATGTTAGCTAAAAGATGACTAGCTAATATCAATACAGAACCTTTAGCTTAACAAGTACCTTGTAGGCTACCGATGTTGGTGTCTATTTTCAGCTACGTACATTCATTTTGCCCCCAAAAAAGTCGATGCCGCCCCCCCCCACACACAGGCGCGCGTCGTTTCAACCAGACAGCCATTTGTAATTCATAGGGGGGGGCACAGAAAATGTTTGGAAACCACTGGGGGGGGCGCAGAAGAAAAAGTTTGGGAAC
>NW_015125812.1:0-467 GCF_001443285.1 Poecilia latipinna | reverse complement strand
CTACTAAAATGTCACACAAGCATACACACACACAAAATACCAAAATATCACATGCACATACAATGTTTCTCTCTCACACACAAAATACTAAAATTTAGCGCACACTAATAAAATATCACATGCACATACAATTTTTCTTTCACACACACGCAAAATTCTAAAATTGCACATATACACTATTAAAATATCACACATGCATACAATTTTTTTTCTCACATGAATACATAAAAGACTAAGATTGCACATATAAACTAATAAAATATTGCACGCACATGCATTTTTTTTCTCTCTCGCACACACAGAGGTCTAAAATTGTACATATGCACTACTAAAATATCACACACACACACACAGAGCATACAGACATACTATTCTGAATGATAGGTCGAAAATGTGTGTAAACTAACACTAGGCCGAATGAGTTAATTAAAGAATTAATGGGGATGAGACTTGGATTTTTCTGTGTG
>NW_015125811.1:0-467 GCF_001443285.1 Poecilia latipinna | reverse complement strand
ATAAGTCTGAATGCTTTTCTTGGCTGATTTTATGCTCCGTGTGTCAATACAAATTATGATTCATCGATTGAGATTTTCATTCTCAACAAAACATCACTCTATCTTTTAAGAAGAACCAGGGATCTTGGGGTTACCTAACAAGTGCAACTCGTGCAAAACCTCTAGTTAGTTAGAGGTAACATTAGCTCTAGTTAAGTAATGTTAACATTTTAACAATGAGTTAAAATGTTAAAACTTAATAATTTAACTTAAGTTTTAAGTCATCTCAAGTTTTAACTGTTGAGTGCTTTAGCTTTTCATTTAGAGGCAGTAGCAGGCCCGAAAAGATGCGAGAAAGGAGCAGATTTAGAAGTACACAGAAAGCTACGAAATTTGTTAAAAGCTGTGAGCTGCACTGAAGTAAATAAAAAAGAGAAGTTGAAATACATGCTGAGAGTGAAACTCCTTCCTACAGATGAAGCTATATC
>NW_015125810.1:0-467 GCF_001443285.1 Poecilia latipinna | reverse complement strand
TTGGACTCAAACTCAGCTGCTGAATCATTCTGAAGCTGGAAATCCTCGGCTGGAAAACAGACGACAGATAATATATATTAGGCTGTACATGTTTATATTTATATGTACATGTAAACATGTACATCTAATATATATTATTCAGTATTAATCATTATTTATGTGTTTGTATGTAAATATGTATTGATATTACTAAATAATTTATTAAATAAATTATGAACGGCTGTGTGCTTTGTAATATGGTCATCATACATCAATATCAGAATATTCCATTCCTATTCTATTGTTATAGCCACTAAGCACATTTAAATATGCTGAACTATGTGTTAAAAACATACTTAAAAAATACAATTGTTTATAAATGTTGCTTTGATAGATGTTTGAATATGGTTTCCAGTAACAAAAAGCGTGTTATGATCGATTAAATGCGCTGATACGTCATTGAGCTGCTAAACACATAAAGCTGAGTG
>NW_015125809.1:0-467 GCF_001443285.1 Poecilia latipinna | reverse complement strand
TTAGAAACAGCTCACCTCTCTGATGGTGGAGATCCAGGAGATTTAAAGTTAATGAATGCACCCTTTGACCTGTCGCTCTTAAAGGACACACAGCTGGGTTCTGGTTCTGGTTCTGGTTCTGGTTCTGGTCTGAGTCTCTGATGGATCCTGACAGAAACATGATGATTAAAACTGAATCGCTTCAGTCTGGATGAAGCAGCAAAGAGGAGCAGCAGCAGCTTCATCCCCACGTCTGTTTTGGCCTAATATAGTGAAGGCTGTGTGAAAAGGGCTGTGGACAGTTAGAGATGGTGACCTCACCTCTGACCTTTGCTCTGGCTCTCATCTTCCCCACACAGAGTGGTTTTAGAGGGAGGGACTCCCTCCTCTCTGTCCTCACACTGATCCATGCTGCTGAATTCACATCAGCTCACACACACTTTCTAGCTTCACCTGCAGAGGAAACACACATCATTCATCTGCACATC
>NW_015125808.1:0-467 GCF_001443285.1 Poecilia latipinna | reverse complement strand
AAGTGTCATTACAATGTCATTAATATTAATTATTACCTCAAGTAAAGTGAAACGAGTTACAACAGTTATGACAAAGTCATTAAGTGTCACTACGGTGTCATTAACTATTACCTCAAGTAAAGTGAAACAAGTAACAACAGTTATGACAGTCATTAAGTGTCATTACAGTGTCATTAATATTAACTATTACCTCAAGTAAAGTGAAACAAGTTACAACAGTTATGACAAAGTCATTAAGTGTCATTACAGTGTCATTAATATTAACTTTACCCCCAAGTAAAGTGACATAAGTAACAACAGTTATGACAAAGTCATTAAGTGTCATTAATATTAACTTTACCCCCAATAAAGTGACATAAGTAACAACAGTTATGACAAAGTCATTAAGTGTCATTACAGTGTCATTAATATTAACTTTACCCCCAAGTAAAGTGACATAAGTAACAACAGTTATGACAAAGTCATTA
>NW_015125807.1:0-467 GCF_001443285.1 Poecilia latipinna | reverse complement strand
ATCCAATGTGACCACGATGTGAATCGCCTTTAAGACTTCAGGTTTGACTTCATCTTGTGCCCTAAATCAGTGGTCCCCAACCCGTGGACCGGTACCGGTCCGTGGACCAATTGGTACCGGGCCGCGCAAGAAATAATTAAATATTTCCGTTTTATGTATTATTTGAGTCTGGAGGATCTTTTATTTTGAAAATCCTTTAACCGGATTCTCTCACTTACTTGCGCGCCAACACTGAGCCCACAAGCAACAAAATGAGTAAGAAACAGATCAAATGTCTTTGGAAAGTTTCTTTGGAACAGGGAAAAGGCCCAGAGAAGAGACAGGAGGATGGATTTATCCCTGACCGGTAGGTGAGTCCCACATTACAAGCCCGCTCTGCGTAACATGTGGCGACCGGCTGCTAATGAGGCAATGAAGCTTCAAACTGCTTCGCCACATAGAGAAAAGGAGGTTGTGCATATAAGCAA
>NW_015125806.1:0-467 GCF_001443285.1 Poecilia latipinna | reverse complement strand
CCTGACCCGGAGAAGGCACTCTACCCTTTTCCGGCTCAAGACCATGGCCTCGGATTTGGAGGCACTGAGCCTCATCCCGGACGCTTCACACTCGGCCGCGAACCGCTCCAATGAGAGCTGCAGATCACGTTCTGATGAAGCCAACAGGACCACATCATCCGCAAAAAGCAGAGATGCGATCCTAAGGCCACCAAAACGAATCCCCTCAACACCTCGGCTGCGCCTTGAAATTCTGTCCATGAAAGTGATGAACAGAATCGGTGACAAAGGGCAGCCTTGGCGGAGTCCAACTCTCACCAGAAATGATCCCGACTTACTGCCGGCAATGCGGACCAGACTCTGACACCGGTCGTACAGGGACCTGACAGCCCGTATCAAAGGGCCCGGTACCCCATACTCCCGGAGAACCACCACAAGGCCCCCTGAGGGACACGGTCGAACTCCTTCTCCAAGTCCACAAAACACAT
>NW_015125805.1:0-467 GCF_001443285.1 Poecilia latipinna | reverse complement strand
CCAATTAGAAATACAAATAAACCATTTTTTGTTTGTTTCTTTTCCTGTAAATATCACCAAGTTTAACATGCAAAGCAGACATTTTGGATTTTGAGGTGAAGATTGGGAATTTTCCTCTTTTAAGCTGAAATATGTGAATAAAAATTAAATGCATAATTATACTTTGTTTGACACCAGTTATGCAGTGTCAGTAGAAACCTATGTTTTTATTATTATTATTATTATTATTATTATTATTATTATTATTATTATTATTTTCAGTGGAAAGTATAACGTACTGTCCCACTGTAAATTTTGTTTTAAATGTCTTTCTAGATGCTTGTGCTTACATAAGTAATTTACAAGGGCGGTTCTTGCTCTAAAAGTTTGATAAGTATTGCATTTGGATTTTTTTTTTTTTTTTTTTTTTTTTTTTAATTTTTTTTAAAAAAAAAAAAGGAAAAAAATGGTGGGTTTTAACTGGTTTC
>NW_015125804.1:0-467 GCF_001443285.1 Poecilia latipinna | reverse complement strand
GGTGTGGCAATGAATGACAAGGAGTTGCTCAAGTTGGCATCAGCTGTTTCTTTAATTCTCCATCTGCATTTCACAGAACGGGCATGGAGGTAAGGTCAGTCTCTGGCATAAAACAAGCTCCTGCAAGGAGGAGCCATAATGTTACCACGTGGGAAATTCCCACTGCACTTTCCCACGAACTAAACATTCTCAAACACGACAAAAACGACATAATAACAGAACTAGCGTGACCCAGACCGAACACACCCCAACAATATGCAAAAACAAAAACCACAAACACACTTCTCAAAATGCATAAATAATATTTCTTTATCACATGGCAGAGACACTTAGCTCGTCGGTGATCCTCATGGCTCTGAGGATTACCCATAATACCCCGTTCTTTCTAGGTGAATGCAATACAACTTTTTACCAGCAGATGGTGCATTTTAGCAGGATTTAACCTCAACCATTTTAACTATGTTACA
>NW_015125803.1:0-467 GCF_001443285.1 Poecilia latipinna | reverse complement strand
ATTTATACAAACAGGCTAGCCTACACAAACGAGGAGGGGTAGGGAAAGAGACAAAGACAAATAATGTATAAACATAAATGACTAATTTAAACTAAAACATTTTAACTTTAACACAACCATAAAACCAAAATAACCTAATACCAAAAAGATTTGAGCCATTATGCCATTAGTGGAGAGAGGCAGATTCTTTGACATCAAGTCTCTTGCTTCCAGCAGCCTGATGGACTGTTCCACTTCCTGGTTTTCCTTTCAACCAACCACCTTCTGCTAGCCAGTCCTTAAACTCAGCAAAACAAAATGTTAATGATCTTAAATAAACATAAGGTGTTTACTAAATGTGTGCACCCAAATTAGTAAACAACCAATGCAATAACCACCACCAAGAAAAAGTGAAAATCTAAATATATTATACAAAAAACATTTAAATAAATACTAACACTGAGGAAAAGGTGGAGGAACCTCCACAC
>NW_015125802.1:0-467 GCF_001443285.1 Poecilia latipinna | reverse complement strand
CTGATAGGTATTTTCTCAAACCTACATAAAAAAGAAAGAACCACAGACAACGTATATGAGTTTTCAACCAAACTTCTGCAGAAGGAGAAGACACAGTGAACTGCTTCTCCAAGCCGCTCACCATGTGTTCTGAAAACCTTCAGTTTGTTTGTCTCTTTTATTAGCAAGAAGGGTGTGAAAAGGAATGGAGGGGGTGAAACCCCACATCCTATCTTCACAGTAGGATGTGAATTCAGAAACAAAGAAGGGGGACACAGAAATTTAATTAACACACAGATAGGTTTACAGCTCAGGAGTATCCCAGGAAGATCTAAGTCACCATCTGTAAAAACATGCTTGAGATTAAGGAAAATTTAATTGTGTCTCTCCACAGTTTCAACAAATTTGAACACTAAATTTCTAAATAGAAAAACAACTAATAACATAAAATTACAAATGTAAGAATGATAACAAACATAATTCTAACA
>NW_015125801.1:0-467 GCF_001443285.1 Poecilia latipinna | reverse complement strand
GGTTAGTTTGGAGGGAAAAACTGTGAAAAGTTCTTTGTGTTTTGCTGGTTTGCTG
Source organism: Poecilia latipinna (assembly GCF_001443285.1). NCBI lineage: Eukaryota > Metazoa > Chordata > Actinopteri > Cyprinodontiformes > Poeciliidae > Poecilia > Poecilia latipinna. The sequence continues at coordinate 412 of NW_015125801.1, read as the reverse complement.
CCGTGATTCTAACACAAACCTACGTAGCTCCGCACAGCAGCAGCAGGTCTCCTTCACAGGTGTAAACCCAGCGCGAGCGTCGTAGCGCTCATGTTGCGTTTAAAGGCGGCTCGGAAAAACAGGTTACAACATGTTAACAACGGATTAAACAGTTTTAACTGATAAAAGTGACAGAGGACACAAATATGGGAAGTGTGGAAGCCTCTACTGTATCAAATTGACATAGGAATAACAGAGAGTTGGCCATTCTAAGGTAAAAACCCAGCGCATACAGCGTTCATGTTTTTTTCTTTTTTCATCCAGAAGGCTTCCCGCGCCCCACAGTTTGGGAACCTCTGCCTTACTGCATTTTAGGGCAGATTTTTGGTGAAGGAAGCAGCGCAGCCTAGCAGAATGCACTCTGGATGAACGT
>NW_015125800.1:0-467 GCF_001443285.1 Poecilia latipinna | reverse complement strand
AAAAAAAAAGGAAAAGCCTCTCAGACTCTGAGCCGGACAGCACCAAACTATTTTTTTAATATTAGACAATTAATTTAATTTCACATAATTATCGCGGTAGAAGCCATTTGTTTGTTAAATATTTAATGAAACATATTTACCGTGTTTGATGTTTGTTGTAAATGACGTATACTCACAAAGAATTAGGTAATTAGTCCAAGTTTGTCGTTTATTGAACGTTCAGAAACTACAGCAGCTGTGATGAGCCACAGCAAAGGTAAACAAAGGTAAAATAACTGAACAGGTGATCAACTCTAAACCAATCCACCTTTTTACTCTCTTTGTCATTTAAGCACACCCGTTGCCGTGGCAACCGCCTGAGCTCTGCAAGCTAAGCAGAGATTACTTTGAAAACATAACATTCAGTCCGTTATGATATTAGGTTTTCAGGCTCTATATTTACTCTATATTTATTTTGCAATTATTAA
>NW_015125799.1:0-467 GCF_001443285.1 Poecilia latipinna | reverse complement strand
CCCTACCTCACCTTTTTTTCCCCTGTCCCCCCTGTTTCCCCTGTCTCACCTGTCTCCCCTGTTTCACCTGTCTCCCCTGTTTCACCTGTTTCACCTGTTTCCCCTGTCTCCCCTGTTTCACCTGTCTCACCTGTCTCCCCTGTCTCACCTGTTTCACCTGTCTCCCCTGTCTCCCTTGTTTCACCTGTCTCACCTGTTTCCCCTGTCTCACCTGTGTTTCACCTGTCTCTCCTGTTTCACCTGTCTCACCTGTCTCCCCTGTCTCACCTGTCTCACCTGTTTCACCTGTTTCACCTGTTTCCCCTGTCTCACCTGTGTTTCACCTGTCTCCCCTGTTTCACCTGTCTCACCTGTTTCACCTGTCTCACCTGTTTCACCTGTGTTTCACCTGTCTCACCTGTGTTTCACCTGTCTCCCCTGTCTCCCCTTTCACCCGTCTCTCCCGCTTCACTTGCCTCACCTGCGTT
>NW_015125798.1:0-467 GCF_001443285.1 Poecilia latipinna | reverse complement strand
ACAGCTGGTTTGTCCCCCTCAGGTGGACAGCTCAGTAGCAGTCGATCTGGAGAGTCTTTTTCACTTTCAACCCCTGTTCCTGTGAAGAGAAGCCGTGGTGGCCGACTTATCCCTAAACGTTACCGTTAGGTAGTTCAATTGTTTTGTTTGTCAGTGCTGTTTTGTTTTTCCGTTGTGTGTCTGTTTTCTTTATATACTTGTGATGTTGTTTCGCATGTTATGGTTTTTTGTGTTTGTGACATTCTGTGTGTTTGGGGGGGGGCTGTGTGGCGGATACAATATATATATTGTGCCGGATACAATGTATATATTTCACACCAGAATGTATGCTTTTATTGTGAATGGGAGAAGGTGAGGTGTGAAGACACCAACGGTTGTTATTCATTCGATTTTTGGTTTTGTTGGAAGACATTGAGAATTAAACAAGACTCAAATCACTATTTCGTCTTTTTCTGCTGACTTCCACA
>NW_015125797.1:0-467 GCF_001443285.1 Poecilia latipinna | reverse complement strand
AAAATCATTTCTCACCAGGAACCTAAATGACCTCATAAACATGTTGAATTGTTAAAACAGGACGGAGACAAGAGGGAAGCAGAGGAGAGGAAATGTTGTCTGATGATGATGAGCTGAGGCTCCGCCCCCTTTAACCTGAGATCAGTTCAAAACTGATTAACAAGTTTTTACATTTACTAGTTTGATGCAGAAACTTTTCACTGGATCCTCTAAAAACCTGAGTCTCCACTAAAACAGAGCGCAATGTTCATCTCTGGCCACCAGGTGGCAGCATTGTTCCATGTGAAGACTCCAGCAGCAGGAGGATCCGGTTACATGACGTCACATGTTTACTAGTTTATAATAATGTGAATCTGGATCCCGACAGGAAGCAGAATGTAAATAATAATGAAGCAGCTGAATGTTTATCAGTTTCTAGAATCCAGTTTAAAGTTTCTGACTTCCTGTTTGCTTCAGGCTCCAGTTTC
>NW_015125796.1:0-467 GCF_001443285.1 Poecilia latipinna | reverse complement strand
AATATTACTATACTGTATTTATGTCCACTGGCGAAATACCAGCTAATGCTAGCTATAGTGCTTGGTGTTCAGCCCCCGCTCTGACAGCTAACCGAGATTCCGTAAATCTTAAAATGTTTCAGTCATTCTCCAACATTTAGATTATCTGATACAAGAGCCTACTATAGAAATGAAACAATATTATAAAAATCATAACATTCACCAGCAAAGTTTACACAGATGACAATGGCTATTATTTAATTATTTAACTCTGTCAACGTAAGATAACTCGAAAATGTCCCGTTTTTGTTTTGAAGGTTTCCTACGACGTGAGGAAGAAGGGAGAGACAGATTCACTGCACAGCACGGATGAATCTCGTATCGGATTTTGGACCCAATCTCAGCTGCTGAATCACTCTTAAACCAGAACTCGTAGGCTGGAAAACATTATGTATATAAAAAACTCCCCTCTCACCCTCCGTGGGTGG